>NW_015560620.1:225868-258519 GCF_001515605.1 Sinocyclocheilus anshuiensis | reverse complement strand
AAACGAGGCCTTTAAAATGAAATATACCATTATATAGTTTTGAAGATTTATGGATTACATTTCCTTATTAGTTATGACTTAACAATGTGGTAATTTTCCATGGTTTAATAAAGGCATCAATAAGATAATTTAACAAGTTTGTATTGCTATTATGAGAATGATAGTGAATGAGATTTTTTCCTTCACACTTCACAACATTAAAATAAATGTATTTGTTTTATGGGCTAATTGTAACAACATACACACACTACATAATATTTATAGATAACTCTTTGGAAAAGACTTTACATCATGGAAAAGTGTACTGAAAATCAGCTGCATAATCAGCATCATGTTTTACATTTTTTTTAATGAAGCCACAGCTAAGGTCCCTCAATATGACTGCAGGAAATCAGAAAAAAAGATTGTCACATAAATCGTTTACTATTATTGCACAAAATTTCAAACAAATATCAACAAAACAAAAGATGCACACGTAAGATACATATCAAATGTGAAATCGCTTCAGGCTTGTAAAAGTACCAAACCTGAAAATCTGAAAAAAGAAGCATAAACTTACAACTTCATAAAATAACAATACACAGAGACTCAAAGAGAAATATTCATAAGCCTCCAGTAATAGCAATGAATGGATCATAGTCAAACTATTTACTGCCACATGAATTCAAATTCTGATAAACATTAATAATGTGTCTGAAAAGTTTCCAGTTGGATATCATAATGCGTAGGAAAACACACATTGCAGTAAAAGGCAAAGCATATTTGCAGAAATGTATGTCTTTGTGAGTCAGCAACATATATGAATAAACATGATCATTACACTGAACTAAAAAGTACTAAAGAAAGTTTCGTTTTAAACGAGGCCTTTAAAATGAAATGTACCATTATATAGTTTTGAAGATTTATGGATTACATTTCCTTATTAGTTATGACTTAACAATGTGGTAATTTTCCATGGTTTAATAAAGGCATCAATAAGATAATTTAACAAGTTTGTATTGCTATTATGAGAATGATAGTGAATGAGATTTTTTCCTTCACACTTCACAACATTAAAATAAATGTATTTGTTTTATGGGCTAATTGTAACAACATACACACACTACATAATATTTATAGATAACTCTTTGGAAAAGACTTTACATCATGGAAAAGTGTACTGAAAATCAGCTGCATAATCAGCATCATGTTTTACATTTTTTTTAATGAAGCCACAGCTAAGGTCCCTCAATATGACTGCAGGAAATCAGAAAAAAAGATTGTCACATAAATCGTTTACTATTATTGCACAAAATTTCAAACAAATATCAACAAAACAAAAGATGCACACGTAAGATACATATCAAATGTGAAATCGCTTCAGGCTTGTAAAAGTACCAAACCTGAAAATCTGAAAAAAGAAGCATAAACTTACAACTTCATAAAATAACAATACACAGAGACTCAAAGAGAAATATTCATAACTACCTTAGGTACAGATGCTTTTTTTCCTGAAATGTTTGGAGCAATGATTTAAAATAGATTTTTTTTCTGAGCAAATACATGTATATACATTTCCTAATCCACAATAACTTCTTTGAAACCTAATGTAGGTTGAAGTTTTAGAAATGATCTTTTCTTAAGCAATCAAAGCTACAATTTATTTTATTGCTCTATGTGTACTCTCAATTACATACACACACACATATGATTAGCTCTAAAATACAACTGTCATTGGGTTTTTACAAATAAATCAGACAAGTTATAACACGAAAAAAAGAATATTATTTCTCACGTTTTATATTAAAATTCTAACTTTATATAGCTTCTGTTGTGCAACACTCAGTGTAAGGCAAAGGGCTCTGCATGATAGGAATAAAACTGATATTACTGAGATTTTGAAATTGTATTCATTTGCATATCATTAAATAACACAGTGGTTCCCAACCCTGGTCCTGGAGGCACCCCGACACTGCATGTTTTGCATGTCTCCTTAATCAAACACACCTGATTCAGATCATCAGCTCATTAGTAGAGACTCCAAGACCTGAAATTGGTGTGTCAGAGAAAGGAGACATGCAAAATGTGCAGTGTTGGGGTGCCTCCAGGACCAGGGTTGGGAACCACTGAAATAACACACTATAACTTTTCACATTTAATTTTGACTACATATGTATAAAGTCAACAGGTTGTCATGGATAAGTTTTGCATATAAGCAAATGTACATATGTGTACATTTCATCCTGATAAAGGGGATTTATGCAAGATCAAGGTTGTGTCAAAGTGTGTGTGTGTGTGTGTGTGTGTGTGTGTGTGTGTCAAGGCTGTTGCTGATACTGGCTCTCTGTGGCAGTGTAAAAGTCCTCCAGTATACTCTGCAGGTACTCAAAGGTGGGCCGGTCCTCTGGCTTGTTCTTCCAGCATTCCAGCATGATGTCATAGAGCTCTTGAGGGCAGGAGTCCAGACGCTGCATACGGTAACCTCTCTCCAGAGCACGGATCACCTCTGGATTTGTCATACCTAAACACACCATAAACACAGAGTTTCTAGCATCAGCTGTTACCATATATTAGTTTTGGGTAATTCTCTGGAAACTGTGCAATTTGATCTTAACAATTCAGGATTTTTCAAAATTGTTTTTGTATAAAAATGTATAAGGTTACTGTTGAAATTGAGAATTGAAATTGTTGAAACCATAGCTAGCTAGTATTACTGCACCAGATATGATAAAGCCTGAAACTTACTTCTGTCTGAACCAGGTGGTGAAAAATAATTTTATTTTATAAATAATTATTTATTCCAAATATTATGACAGGAAAAACTAATTATTATTATTTAAAAAAAAAAAAAAGAGGAAATGTCACAGTACAACAGGGTTGAAGTGAGAGTTTCTTATAAATGATGATGAATAGATACATGCAGATTAGCTGCTATTCAATTGAAAAACAAAGATTTAAAAAAATGCACTGTAAAACTACCGTTAAATATATTACTGTTACTGTTATAAAAGTTTGAGGTTGGTAAGACTGTTTTTGGAAAGAAATTAATACTTTTATTCAACAAGGATGCATTAAATTAAGATTTATATTTCATATTCATTTTCTATTCATTAAATAATACTGACAAAACATATCATGGTTTCCATAAAAGCTGCGGCACAACTGTTTTCAACATTGATATTAATAAGAAATGTTTCTTGAGCAGCAAATCAGAATATTAGAATGATTTCTGAAGGATCATGTGACATTGACAGTGATGCTGAAAATTCACTGATGCTGCCATCACAGGAATACAAATATATTAAAACAAATGATTTAAAAAAACAATTATTTTAAATTGTAATGATATGTCACAATATTACTGTTTATAATATATTTGATCAAATAAATAAAGCCTTGGTGAGCATAAGAGATGTTTTTCAAAATTTGACCAACCCCAAACTTTTTAACAGTAGCATAAAGTGAGTTTGTTTCACTCAGTTATTACTAAGTAAGTTATGTGAACTCAACCATGAAGAACTGAAACAGTTATTAGAATGTGTTATTGCTAGTTAATTCTAAGAAATTTTTGTAGGTTTATTTGATGTGTCTAATTTTTTTAATGGGTCATGATGGGCCTTTGTTTTTTTATTTTGTACTGTTCTTTGAGGTCCACTTATAATGTTCTCAAGATTTTTGCATCAAAAAACATCATAATTTAGAAGTAATAGGCTATTTTCTCATCAGAAAATCACCTTACTCATCAGAACACACTGTGTGGCAGATTGTAGACTCGGAAGTAAATGCCCACTGTTGTGATTTGCTAACATTTGTGTATATTTGACAGCCTACATCCTTCACAGATGGATGCTGCTGTGATTTAGGCTAAAAACGCATAAATATTCAGTACATATCAAACGATAATAACAGACAAAGCAATAGTACCCACGTAATGAAAACAGTTACTCACACTTGTATGGTGCGAAATTAATGTCGGATCAAATATAGTCGGCATAGCATCGTCTTTCAGTTTCAATCTTTCTGAAAATCCTGCGTCCAATTGTGCCTTGTTTGTAAACGAATCCGCGGTAAAATGAAGTGAACAAAAGACTAGTTGTTTAGACTAGCCTTAAAAAGTTAGTCATCTAATTTTTTTTCTTCAAGGCTGGTAATACATTTTTAAATTCAGTTATGAAAAGGTAGATTGGTCTTATTTGTATTGGAAAAGTAAGACTGATTACCCCTTGCCAACTACTAGTTGGTCAAACTAGTTCTTAAGACATGGTGGCTAAGTTTATGCAACTGACCCCAGGTTCTTACTGGCGTGGTCTAGAATTTCATTAAAAATAAAGTTCATCAAATAAAGCTTATCGTTTGGTTTCCACGCAGACCTGCATTTGCCGCTTTTGTTATTTGATACTACATGCACGAATCGGTGGGCGGGGCTAAACAGGCAGTGATGTCGAAGCAGGCGTTGATCTTCTTCTGCGGAGGCAGTGCTTATCCACACTATTACATCATAGAGTAGCAGACTGGCTTCAATATAAGCTGTTTTTAGACTTATGAGAAAGTTTTGAGTTCTGAAACTTACAGGATGTTTTTATAGTACAATGACCTCGTATGTCAAAAGATCAAGGGAATTTTGGTTTCTCAGGTCATGACCCCTTTACTGATTTTTACTGAAGTTAAGTTTTATACACATATAGTTAAGTAAAGCTTATAGTTTAATTTACTGTCAAGAAATGTACTTTTTCAGAGTTTTAGTAGAAATTAAATACATTTACATTACTCTTTAATTATTTTTTTTTAAATACATTTACATTACTTTTTATTTAAATGTTTGATAATGCAGTGACAATGATAAGGCAGTTAATTTAAATCGAATTTAAAAAATACACATTTTTAATTAACTTAACTTGTTGAGTTTTGAAAACAAAGTTAAATCAATTAAACAATAGTTCCAAATCCTAGAAGTCATAGAGATACAAAAACAAGGAGATACAAATGGCACAGATTCCAGACAATGACCTTTATTCACAGTGCACTGTGGTGAACACTAACCTGGATACGGTGTGCGACCATAGCTAATGATTTCAGTGAGCAGAATGCCAAAGGACCAAACATCTGATTTAATGGTGAACGAACCATAGTTTATGGCCTCTGGAGCGGTCCATTTTATGGGGAACTTTGCACCTTAGGTCACAAAAAAAAATATTAACATGACTTCCTCTGACAGTAACCTATAAAGAAACATGCATGTATCCAGTTTACCAACTTAAATTAACTTGGTTTCTCATCATTATTGTTGGCTGCATATCCCACTAACCTTCTCTGGCAGTGTATTCGTTGTCCTCTATGATACGGGCCAGTCCGAAATCAGCAATCTTACACACTAAACTCTTGTTGACCAGGATGTTGGCAGCACGAAGGTCTCTGTGAATGTAGTTTCTCTGCTCAATGTAAGCCATGCCTTCTGCTATCTGAAGTCAGAGAAAAAAATAATGTTTTAGTTTAATGATGTGCTTACACTGGGTTTGTGTCACTGAGAGCAAGAGGTGCGATAAGCTATAATGGTGTGCATGTGTGTGTGTGTGTGTGTGTGTGTGTGTGTGTGTATCTCAAGGCTGTTGCTGATACTGGCTCTCTGTGGCAGTGTAAAAGTCCTCCAGTATACTCTGCAGGTACTCAAAGGTGGGCCGGTCCTCTGGCTTGTTCTTCCAGCATTCCAGCATGATGTCATAGAGCTCTTGAGGGCAGGAGTCCAGACGCTGCATACGGTAACCTCTCTCCAGAGCACGGATCACCTCTGGATTTGTCATACCTAAACACACCATAAACACAGAGTTTCTAGCATCAGCTGTTACCATATATTAGTTTTGGGTAATTCTCTGGAAACTGTGCAATTTGATCTTAACAATTCAGGATTTTTCAAAATTGTTTTTGTATAAAAATGTATAAGGTTACTGTTGAAATTGAGAATTGAAATTGTTGAAACCATAGCTAGCTAGTATTACTGCACCAGATATGATAAAGCCTGAAACTTACTTCTGTCTGAACCAGGTGGTGAAAAATAATTTTATTTTATAAATAATTATTTATTCCAAATATTATGACAGGAAAAACTAATTATTATTATTTAAAAAAAAAAAAAAGAGGAAATGTCACAGTACAACAGGGTTGAAGTGAGAGTTTCTTATAAATGATGATGAATAGATACATGCAGATTAGCTGCTATTCAATTGAAAAACAAAGATTTAAAAAAATGCACTGTAAAACTACCGTTAAATATATTACTGTTACTGTTATAAAAGTTTGAGGTTGGTAAGACTGTTTTTGGAAAGAAATTAATACTTTTATTCAACAAGGATGCATTAAATTAAGATTTATATTTCATATTCATTTTCTATTCATTAAATAATACTGACAAAACATATCATGGTTTCCATAAAAGCTGCGGCACAACTGTTTTCAACATTGATATTAATAAGAAATGTTTCTTGAGCAGCAAATCAGAATATTAGAATGATTTCTGAAGGATCATGTGACATTGACAGTGATGCTGAAAATTCACTGATGCTGCCATCACAGGAATACAAATATATTAAAACAAATGATTTAAAAAAACAATTATTTTAAATTGTAATGATATGTCACAATATTACTGTTTATAATATATTTGATCAAATAAATAAAGCCTTGGTGAGCATAAGAGATGTTTTTCAAAATTTGACCAACCCCAAACTTTTTAACAGTAGCATAAAGTGAGTTTGTTTCACTCAGTTATTACTAAGTAAGTTATGTGAACTCAACCATGAAGAACTGAAACAGTTATTAGAATGTGTTATTGCTAGTTAATTCTAAGAAATTTTTGTAGGTTTATTTGATGTGTCTAATTTTTTTAATGGGTCATGATGGGCCTTTGTTTTTTTATTTTGTACTGTTCTTTGAGGTCCACTTATAATGTTCTCAAGATTTTTGCATCAAAAAACATCATAATTTAGAAGTAATAGGCTATTTTCTCATCAGAAAATCACCTTACTCATCAGAACACACTGTGTGGCAGATTGTAGACTCGGAAGTAAATGCCCACTGTTGTGATTTGCTAACATTTGTGTATATTTGACAGCCTACATCCTTCACAGATGGATGCTGCTGTGATCCATCGCCCCTGAGGTGAGTGCTCAAAGACGGCCTTGTGTTGGATGAGAAAGGAGAGCCAGTGGCCTACATATTTCATGCATGTATAATTCGGGGCAGGCGTGGCCTAATGTTTAGAGAGTCGGACTTGTAACCCGAAGGTTGCGGGTTCGAGTCTCAGGTCCGGCAGGAATTGTAGGTGGGGGGAATGAATGACCAGCGCTCTCTTCCTCCCTCAATACCATGACTGAGGTGAGACCCTTGAGCAAGGCACCGAACCCCCAACTGCTATGATTGGCTAACAGTTGTGTATATTTGACAGCCTACATCCTTCACAGATGGATGCTGCTGTGATTTAGGCTAAAAACGCATAAATATTCAGTACATATCAAACGATAATAACAGACAAAGCAATAGTACCCACGTAATGAAAACAGTTACTCACACTTGTATGGTGCGAAATTAATGTCGGATCAAATATAGTCGGCATAGCATCGTCTTTCAGTTTCAATCTTTCTGAAAATCCTGCGTCCAATTGTGCCTTGTTTGTAAACGAATCCGCGGTAAAATGAAGTGAACAAAAGACTAGTTGTTTAGACTAGCCTTAAAAAGTTAGTCATCTAATTTTTTTTCTTCAAGGCTGGTAATACATTTTTAAATTCAGTTATGAAAAGGTAGATTGGTCTTTATTGTATTGGAAAAGTAAGACTGATTACCCCTTGCCAACTACTAGTTGGTCAAACTAGTTCTTAAGACATGGTGGCTAAGTTTATGCAACTGACCCCAGGTTCTTACTGGCGTGGTCTAGAATTTCATTAAAAATAAAGTTCATCAAATAAAGCTTATCGTTTGGTTTCCACGCAGACCTGCATTTGCCGCTTTTGTTATTTGATACTACATGCACGAATCGGTGGGCGGGGCTAAACAGGCAGTGATGTCGAAGCAGGCGTTGATCTTCTTCTGCGGAGGCAGTGCTTATCCACACTATTACATCATAGAGTAGCAGACTGGCTTCAATATAAGCTGTTTTTAGACTTATGAGAAAGTTTTGAGTTCTGAAACTTACAGGATGTTTTTATAGTACAATGACCTCGTATGTCAAAAGATCAAGGGAATTTTGGTTTCTCAGGTCATGACCCCTTTACTGATTTTTACTGAAGTTAAGTTTTATACACATATAGTTAAGTAAAGCTTATAGTTTAATTTACTGTCAAGAAATGTACTTTTTCAGAGTTTTAGTAGAAATTAAATACATTTACATTACTCTTTAATTATTTTTTTTTAAATACATTTACATTACTTTTTATTTAAATGTTTGATAATGCAGTGACAATGATAAGGCAGTTAATTTAAATCGAATTTAAAAAATACACATTTTTAATTAACTTAACTTGTTGAGTTTTGAAAACAAAGTTAAATCAATTAAACAATAGTTCCAAATCCTAGAAGTCATAGAGATACAAAAACAAGGAGATACAAATGGCACAGATTCCAGACAATGACCTTTATTCACAGTGCACTGTGGTGAACACTAACCTGGATACGGTGTGCGACCATAGCTAATGATTTCAGTGAGCAGAATGCCAAAGGACCAAACATCTGATTTAATGGTGAACGAACCATAGTTTATGGCCTCTGGAGCGGTCCATTTTATGGGGAACTTTGCACCTTAGGTCACAAAAAAAAATATTAACATGACTTCCTCTGACAGTAACCTATAAAGAAACATGCATGTATCCAGTTTACCAACTTAAATTAACTTGGTTTCTCATCATTATTGTTGGCTGCATATCCCACTAACCTTCTCTGGCAGTGTATTCGTTGTCCTCTATGATACGGGCCAGTCCGAAATCAGCAATCTTACACACTAAACTCTTGTTGACCAGGATGTTGGCAGCACGAAGGTCTCTGTGAATGTAGTTTCTCTGCTCAATGTAAGCCATGCCTTCTGCTATCTGAAGTCAGAGAAAAAAATAATGTTTTAGTTTAATGATGTGCTTACACTGGGTTTGTGTCACTGAGAGCAAGAGGTGCGATAAGCTATAATGGTGTGGGTGTGTGTGTGTGTGTGTGTGTGTGTGTGTGTGTGTGTGCGTGTGCGTGTGTGTATCCTCTTATCGGTGAGGGCAGATTCACATCTGTCCTGTTAAGTGCTTGCAATTCTCTTCCCCTTTAACTTATGGTCGCACCCTTTTATTTTTGCAACTGTCACACACACTTGCATTCAAAATCCTCACTTGAATGAAACACGTCATATTTACCTAATATTTCCTAATATATCTTTTTGTATAACTTCATTATTACCCGATTCTGAATGTATATTGGTGGTCAAAACTTTGGAATAATGATTTTTTTAAATGTTTTGAAAGAAGTTTCTATGCTCACTAAGCCTCTTATGCTCAGCTGCATTTATTTGAACAAAACTACAGTAAAAATGTAATCATGTGAATATTCTCACAATTTCAAATAGCTGTTGTCTGCTTAAATATATTTAAAATATAATTTATTCTTGTGATGGTAAAGCTGAATTTTCAGCATCATTATGCCAGTCTTCAGTGTCACATGATCCCTCAGAAATCAATCTAATATGCTGATTTGATGCTCAAGAAACATGTATTATAAGTTGAAAACAGTTTCATAGCTTAATGGTTTTCTATAAATGCAGTCTTTGTGAGCATAAGAGACTTCTTTTAAAAATTTTAGTTATTTACGTTTGACCGCAAGTGTATATTTCGATATTTTAAAGAATCACTTGCACAAGAGAGAACAAACTGATATTATCTTGGATTAACAGTGACAGAAAGTTAAAGGATTTGATTGTCATGTTAATGGTGGACTCAACCCTCTCTCTCTCTCTCTCTCTCTCTCTCTCTCTCACACACACACACACACACACACACACACACACACACACCTCTGTACACAAATATTACTGTCTGTCGGTTATCGCATTTGAATATTAAAATCTACAAAGGCAAACCTGTCTTCCACATCAAGGGAACGTGACTCTGTATGTGGGAGGAAAGCACATGAACTGAACAAATGAGATCTTCAAATCGCCTCACCTGTGCTGAGAAGTCAATCAGTTTGGGCAACTGGACACGATTCCCTTCATCGCTTTTAATGAAGTCCAGTAAACTGCCTGTAAAACACAGGCACACAAACAGATAAATAACAGAAATATAAAGCCATGCTCTGCACAGTGGAGTCTAGAGTCACACACACCTTTCTCCATGAACTCTGTAATGATGTATATGGGCTCCTCTTTGGTGACCACAGCGTTGAGACGGACCAGTTTGTCGTGCTGGATGGATTTCATTAAGTTGGCCTCCATGAGGAAAGCTTCCACAGACATACTGCCAGGCTTCATAGTCTTCACTGCCACTTTTGTGTGCTTGTTGTATGTTGCTGAGAAGCAAACACAGATGAGTTACACTGGAATTCTTCATTTTCATTATACCATTATTAGTGTCTGCTCCCTGCTCAAAGCGTGACAGGACCTGAGAAACTGCTGGGTTTCAGATTGGGGTCAGTTTTTTAGCTACAGCTTCAGGCTTTTTTCAGGTTTATAATTACTGAAAAGTTTAAAAAAGGTGTGCGCATCCCATAAACCTGAAGGCTCAGGTGCAGGACAAAAATAAGGTCAATTCAAACGAAACAAACAAAATGTCCGCACACTGATATGTGACTGCTCTAAAAAAATTTATTGATACTAGTACAACATTTCGACCATCAGGTCTTCATCAGGCACCTTTATAATATTTATTCATTATAAAAATAATATATGTATATATATATATATATATATATATATTATATTATATTATATTATATTATATTATATTATATTATATTATATTATATTATATTATATTATACTACCATCAGGTCTTCATCAGGCACCTTTATAATTAATGAAAACAAATGATTTATTACTGTAATAAGTTGTGATTGAATAACAGTGTCATTGTGATTCATATATCAATAATGTACATTTTGTGATTGTGATGATTAATTTAAATGTAAGTACATAGTAGTTAAGGCCACCTAATATAAAGTGGGACCGTATTTTCTATTGATAAAGCAGTAAGACATTCAATGTTCTACCTAGTGTAAATCTTACCATGTCTCATGAGACTTATTGCTTTGATAAAAGCCACAATTATTAAATGTTTACACACACACACACACATCATTTTATAATGTTTATATCTAGTGTATAATAATTTTGTTTATATCTCAATATTGTTTATATCTCTTTTTTATTTATATTATACATAATGAACATAAATTATTAAATATATTATATAATAAATATAATATATTATAGTTTATATAATGAGAATACCATATATATACAGTTGTACTCATAAGTTTACATACCCCTTGCAGAATGTGCAAAATGTTAAGAATTGAAACAAAATAAGAGGGATCATGAAAATCGCATGTTGCTTTTTATTTAGTACTGTCCTGAATAAGCTATTTCACATAACAGATGTTTATATATTCTCCACAAGACAAAATAATAACTGAATTTATAAAAATGATCCCATTCAAAAGTTTACATACCCTTGAATCTTAATACTATGTGCCATTTCCTGGATGATTCACGATATTTTTTATCGTTTTTTTTCACGTTTTTATATTTTGTGATAGTTGTTCACGAGTCCCTTGTTGGTCCTGAGCAGTTCAACTGCCTGCTGTTCTTCAGAAAAATCCTCCAGCTCCTGCACATTCTATGGTTTTGAACCCTTTCCAACAGTGATTGTATGATTTTGAGATCCATATTTTCACACTGAGGACAACTGAGGGACTCATACACAAGTATTACAAAAGGTGAAAACATTTACGGATGCTCAAGAAGGCAACACAATGCATTAAGAGCATCAACAGGATGATGATGATGATGTGTAAATTCTTCTCATTTTTTTTGAACAATCATATTCTTTCATTTAGTACTGGACTTCAGAAGCTCCATAAATACTTACATGTTTCCTAGAAGACAAAATAAGTACAATTTACCCTGATCATCCAATTAAAAAAGTTTACACCCCCTGTCTCTTAATGCATTGTGTGGCCTTCTTGAGCATCAGTACGTTTTCACCTTTTGTAATAGTTATGCATGAGTTCCCCAATTGTCCTCAGTGTTAAAAGATGGATTTCAAAATCATACAGTCAACGTTGGAAAGGGTTCAAATATGCAGAAGATGCTGGAAAACCAAAGAATGTGCAGGAGCGGGAGGGTTTTTCTGAAGAACAGCAGGCAGTTGAACTGCTCAGGACCAACAAGGGACTCATGAACAACTTGTTATATACTTGGCGTATTAATATAGAATGTTAGTTCACTGGCATTTTGCTGCCAAATGCCTGGACACTTCAAATCCGACTTTTTAGAGTCATAACCAACCATTTTAGTTCTGTATTTTACACTGGAAAAATCTTTCAGATCCTACTAAACAAAGCATACTGCACAGCAACAGTTTTTGGAGTAAACAGACACATAAGAAATACATATCAAAGCAAGCAGTACGTATGTGTCTTACCCATCCAGACCTCTCCAAACTGGCCTGCTCCCAGACGTCTGTCCAGTTTGAGGGACTCACGTGGGATCTCCCAAGCATCTTTCTCCCAAGGTTTCTGAGGTTTGGGACTCAGACAGGGAACAGTGAGAGATTGGCACAACCCATCGCTCTGCTCTGTAGATGCAAATTTATACAGTTTGTTAATTGTAAACCAGCTGAGTAAACAATCCTTCATGAAAAAGGTTGGTATATTATCCAGTGAAATGTGTCCAGATATTTGCATTTGTGTATTGTACTTACTCTTGTAGTGGCTGACCAGATCCTGCAGGGTGTTGAAGGTGATACGTGGAGAAATATAGAAACCGCCATTATCCAGCGTGCGGATCTTATAATGCTTCACAGCGTCTCCTGTTTGGTCGCAGTCTCTGACAGACAGAGAGTAGCTTCCTGAGGGGGCGGGGGATACAGATGATTTTAAGGGCAGATAAGGATCTGGTAGATGTGTAGCTGAAGTAAAAATGTTACCGCTATAAGAAAACAACACTGCTAATGCTTCAGTATTACACTCCTTGCCTAAAATCCTTCAGCTTTAACACTGTGCTAAACGTACCCTTGGTGGTTTCACTGTCTCTGATCATAAAAGATCCTATTTTGTTTCCAGATGCCAGCAGCTGTCTCTCTGCATCCTTTCTGCTGACACCTTTAAAAAACCACCTGTAGACATATACATAAATAGATGAACAATTATATTAAAAAACCATAAACGTTCAAAAGTTTATTGTGCACAGTAAGGCTGTTTATTTGATCAAAAATGCAGTAAAATTGTGAAATATTATTACAATTTAAAATAACTGTTTTCTATTTTAATATATTTTAACATTTATTTTTGTGTTGCAAAGCTAAGCCATTACTTCAGTGTCACATGATCCTTCAGAAATCATTCTAACATTCCAATTTGGTGAAACATTTCTTAATATTATCAAGGTTGAAAACAGCTGAATATTTTTGTGGAAACTGTAAAACTTCTCTTTTTTCAGAATTCTTTAAAGTTCAAAAGAACAGCATTTATTTGAAATATTTAGTAACATTGTAACCCTTTTACTGTCACTTTTGATCAGTTGAACGTGTCTTTGTTAAATAAAAGTATCAGTTTCATTTGAATAGTGTACACACACACACACACACACACACACACACACTATAAAAATATTATATTATATTATATTATATTATATTATATTATATTATATTATATTATATTATATTATATTATATTATATTATATTATATTATATTATATTATATTATATTATATTATATTATATTATATTATATTATATTATATTATATTATTATTTTAAACAATCTTATTATTATATGTGACCCTGGAGCACAAAACTAGTCATAACGGGCCAATTTTTTGAAATTGAGATTTATACATCACATGAACACTGAATAAATAAGCTTTTCATTGATGTATGGTTTGTTAGGATAGGACAATATTTGGCCGAGATACAACTATTTGAAAATCTGGAATCTGAGTGTGCAAAAAAATCAAAATATTGAGAAAATCGCCTTTAAAGTTGTCCAAATGAAGTTCTTAGCAATGCATATTATTTATCGAAAATTACGTTTTGATATATTTGTGGTAGGAAATTTACAAAATATCTTCATGGAACATGATCTTTACTTAATATCCTAATGATTTTTGGCATAAAAAATCGATAATTTTGATCCATACAATGATGTATTGTTGGCTATTGCTACAAATATACCTGTGCTACTTATGACTGGTTTTGTGGTCCAGGATCACATATTATAAACAACCTTTACTGTGAGATCAATGGCACCACTACAAATGTACACAAACTATATTTACTCACTCTTCAGTTTCCAGAGTATCCTTGGCAACATAGTTACTGGGGATGAAGCCCTCCTGACCAGTGCTAAGAGATGCTGCTTTCCACCATTCACCTGACCTAAACACACCAATCAGTCAATCAATCATTCAATAGGTCAAAGAAGTGAGATACTGCATGTTAAATCCTCATTCAGAATGACAGGTTTACTTACTCCTGAAGGATTTTGAGTCTGTCTCCTTTCTTGAAGCCCAGGTCACCTTCATGCATAGCTTCATAGTCATACAGAGCTATGGTAATGTTCTCTGAAGCTAAAGGCAAATGGAATCTTTAGTGTGAAAGAGCTGTGATCACACATTCACTATGGTTCTGAGTAAGAAACAGACTGGGGTCACACGACAGTGTTTATAACAACACTTGCTGTGAGTTTAGCACGATTCCAACAGGGTACAACGGTTTTAAAGTGTGCATACTTTGTATACAGCGATTAAGGTTGAGAATTAATAGCAGGCATATGCACTGCCAGTGCTGCAGCACACACTGAGGTTGAATGAAATGCATGTGGAAAACAGTGTACTATCTGCACTAAACCTCAAAACAAGCTACTTTTTCATGTATACGACACATCGAATACCACATCCCTGAATGTTTTACTCTTGCTCACGAGGTCAACCATATGAGTTGAAATGTGTATTTTGTTAAGTATTTCAATATTTTACAAAACTCTAACATTCTGAACGAGACATCCTACCTATTTACTAGAAATCAAAGACAATTTCACTTACTATCTGACCCAGGAGCTGGGTTGGAGGTGGTTCTGTTCTGTAGATGGTAGAAGAGGTGCAGTATTTAAAACAGCAAACTAGACATTTCAGTTCTCTTTTCTGAGCACAAAAACAGACCTGTCTGAGGCAGTCTTTCAAATAGAGGATATCTGTTTAAATAAATAAAAATGTCAAGCTCTTTTTAAGGTCGTTATGTAAATCAGGTAGCAGCAGCTAGAAGCACAAGCACAGAGCGGTGTTGATACTGTTAACTAAAACTATTACAAATTATGTTTTCAGTAATTGGAATAAAGCTGAAATGAAATAAAACATTGTATTAGATGAAGAACTTAAAAATGAGAAATGTTAAATTAAATGTTAAATTAAGTAAATCTAAAAAGAAGTATTCAAATAATATAAATAATAATAACATTTAAAAATAACCAAAACCTGGACAAAAATAAAATGTGACCCTGGACCACAAAACCAGTCTTAAGTCGCTGGGGTATATTTATAGCAATAGCCATAAAATACATAGTATTGGTCAAAATTATAAATTTTTCTTTTATGCCAAAAATCATTAGGATATTAATTAAAGATAATGTTCCATGAAGATATTTTGTAAATTTCCTGCTGTAAAACTTAATTTTTGATTAGTAATATGTATTGCTAAGAACTTCATTTGGACAACTTTAAAGGCGATTTTCTCAATATTTTGATTTTTTTTGCACCCTCAGATTCCAGATATTCAAATAGTTGTATCTCAGCCAAATATTGTCCTATCCTAACAAACCATACATCAATGGAAAGCTTATTTATTCAGCTTTCAGACGATTTATAAATCTCAATTTCAAAAAATTTACCCTTATGACTGGTTTTGTGGTCCAGGGTCACAAATGTAAAAATACAAGTGCATTCAAAATATTATATATAATATTTTATTAATATATGCAAAGTCAAGATGATCATACAGCTGAGACTACTCTGTCTCTCAGACTCTAAGAAAGTGGAAGTACAGTATTTGAAGTCACAAAATGTGCTGAAACAGCCAATTCTGATGGTTTAGCGCAACTCAGCACTTTTCAGTAAGGAATAACCCTGAAAAGATGTCTTGTCAATTTAATTGGAAATTCCAAAATGCTTCTACTTACAGCTTTGGAGCCTGCCGTTGGGTCTTTGGTGTAATGTGCTGTCTGGTTGCGATTGTCATCGCTGCCCATTGATTTGCCAATAGGATCCTGCTCCGGTTTGGTCCCCACACAGCCCATGTTGAGGCCTGAAGAGTTAACAACAGAAGACACTAATGCAGGTTGTCCTTGTACGTTTAAAAACAGAACAACATTTCCAGTATAGCAAATATGCAAAACATGGGTTGTTCTGAGTTCCCACTAAACAAGACTTATTTTTGATGCTCAAAAAGCATGTATGGAACAAATTATGATGGAAAAATGCCTGTAATGTGCCATATATGACTCAAATTGTATTAAATGCCACGTTTTCGGCCTACTGTACAACAAGATGAACCTAAGAGGATACGTCTGATTAGTATTTCCAATATTATGAGGCAGACATGATTTCCCAAAATCATTGTAAGCCTGTGTAGATTGTAGAGACCCTTGGTGCCATTGGTTGCTACAATCGGTGTATGACTCTTTTGGGAAACGTAACCTTGACCGATAAATGTAGTTAAAGTCAAAATAACCGGTTTCTCATACTGGCTTCCATGTTGTAGGCTGAAGTTATCTCTCGCCTGTGGTTTTGTCATTAACTCGCTCACACATGCACATGAGGAAGCTGCTCAATGGAAACTGTGGTTGGTTAAGGCCTAATGTTCAAAGCTGATTCAAATCAGCTAGCCTTAACACCCTAACACTTTTCTGAGAACGTAGCAGAAATTAATCAACCAAAACGTCTGCCTCTCATCAAAAATAGATTCCAACTTGGTCGATTGTTGGAAGAAAAAAAAGTGACTTTTTCCTCACTTTTGAACGAGAAGTGAGCAGAAAGCGCATGTTTTTGAGCTCTTCGGCCTCTCTGTGGCTATCGCCTAAGAATAAAGGAACTTCAACTTCCATCTCTTGTCATGAGAGTGCAGTGTGCTGTTATGGTGCAGGTTCATGTTTCATTTCATGCTTGATAATTAACTTATTCACTCTTAATCTGGACGTGCATGACCCTACACAAAACCACAACCAAAACACCAAATTTCATATCAGTGGTCAGTCTGTTTGTTCGGAAGATAACCAGGATAAATAAGTAAATTGTAGAAATGTCATTAAAGAGAGTCTAATCAGCTGAACACTGAATCGTAATTTAAGAACTGCTAAAGTTGCATCCTTCAGTAGATGCAATGGGTTTGAGAAATATGTGGTGCATTAAAAACTTGTTTCCTGTAGCTTGTTCACCCATGTTCTGCTTTCTCTTTATTTGAAGTTGTTTCTTGTGTGTTGCTTTTGAGTTTGAATGCTTTTTTTAGTCTCACTGGCTTATCAGGTCCGTTGTGAAAAACAAGTGCATTGAATTTGATTAAATGTACACTTGTAGTATACTTCAAATCTTCAAAGTATATTTTAAATAAACTGTGCTTGATAATAATATAATATTACTGCAATAAATGCTATTGAAGAGAGAGTACACTTCTATGACAATGCTTCCTTTAAAAAGTGCACTCTGTAATAATGTCAAATTCTTAACATTATTAATGTTAAATGTTAATGTTTTACTTTAAAGTCTGAATAAATACACTAGCATAGTAAAGCACTTAATTTATAGTTTTTTTTTCATAAATGCTTGACAGTACTTCAACCAAAATTCAAAGACAATAGAATTATGAACTTGCATACAGTATAAAGATTTAAGTCCTATTTATGTGGTTCAAAAAAGTTGAATGTCCGTAAACATAACTTGACATTTTGTCCTGTATCTTTATTTTATTTTATTATTTACATAATAAGTACTCTAATGAAAGGTATACTAAAGTAGTTCTTTTCACAGGGGAGTTGATGTTCAGGTAGTCTCCTCTCAACCTGCTTAATTGCTGTCTTGATCACAGGTACATTTCCTTCTTCCGAATCCGATAACTGATCATACCCGGAGGAAATTTTCAGATTTGCCTTTCGACAGTGCCACCCATCCCATCCCACCCAAAGATTATTTTGTCCCTCAAAGCCACAGAGCTGAGAGGAACCACCTCCACCTTTCCCACAGGAGCGCCGGGAAACTCAGAACTGCAGCTCTTTTCATTTAACCACACATGCAAATGTGGGATGTGTCAGTTCCACCTTCCTTGTCAGGACTCTCTCAGTGTTGTTTTCTTTCCCAGAAACATACTGTATGTGCAAACTGTCAGATAACACCACAGCTGACTGACTTCAGCAGGCCAACAGCCAATAGAGAAACGTGAAATATTACTGTAAAAAGTGTTTTTGAGTGTCCTTTTACATGAGGAGATGGATCCTCTGAGGAGGAAGATAAATATTTAAATGTGTCCTCTGATATTGTTCTGTTCTGTAAAACTATAGTGAACTATGGAAGTACCAGTTTAACTAAAGCTAAAGCATGATATTATTTCAAAGAAACGTGAGGGTTCCTCAAACACAAGACTGCGTAAAAAAAAAAACATGTAACCTACTGGATTTGACACAGTGTGTCATGCTTTAGAAATGAATCCAAATAAACAATTCAGTAAAAGCATAAACAGCTAGGCCTAAATCGTGTGATGAAATAGCCTATGGGTCTGATGAAGTAGATCTTTTTTTCCTATCATTATTATTAGGCTATTAATCTAAAAGAGACCGGATTTTAGTTTACAGAGAAACGACAAAAACAGGTCGGAAATCTATAAAAAGTAGCTTATGACAAAAACTCTGAGTAGACATATTAAATTAATTTTAAATGTTAATAATAGGGCTATTTCATTTAGGTGAATATGAAACGTCGTTTAAAAAAACGAACATCGAAAATCAGCTTTAGGGTCTGAATCGACTTAAAGTCGAAAACACACACACACACACACACGCACACAAAAAACAATGATATAAAATAGAAATTATGAAACATAAAAACCTAACTAAATAAAAACACTAAGAAGGTATGTAAAAAAAATATATTTTAAGCGAACTTACCACTTAAATTGCAATCCAGAAGAAAGGTATATTTCTTTTTTCACAAAATCTCGCTAGTTAACCGAGATGTTGAAGCCGCTTCACACCGGCTCCTCCATCATACTGATGCGCTTCTGTGTCTCATAGTGAGACTGTCGTGCTGTACTGTCCAAGAGGAAGTTAGGGGCCGTGTTTCAAAAACTACTGAGATGCCTTCCTAGGCAACAGTTTAAAACACCAGGCGCGCTCCGAGTCAGCTCAGCTCATACATACACACTGAACCCATCCGATTCATAACGAGCTGATAAAAAAAAATAAAACAAATCAAGCTCTAATAACGCTTAAAATGCTGTCTAGGTAGGGAGCTCAGTGAGTATTGAGACACCCCGTAGTCAGAGTAAATCGGTCATAAATATTCCACTTCAATATCCGCATGCCCTATTCACGCAATAGTCTTCGTACAACACTGTGAAACCAGGGTATTTTGTGTGAAGGTTGCAAAAAAAGCTGTTTAAAACCTTTTTGCAACGTCACATCACTTCTGAGAAAGAAAAAAAAAACTTCAGTCAAAGTATCATTCACATTTTGACAAATAATAAGAGCGATTTCAAATATAAGTGATGATAAAGTTAAAATAAAAGGGAAAATGTAACAAAAAAAAGTAATAACAAAGGCAGATTTAGACAAGATTTGCTTGAGAACAGATTAGAAGAGCGAGCTGAGTGTATCTATAGTGCACAATCACAGACAGAAACACACAGATGTATTATTGGATTGGAAATAGACAAACAAACAGTTGGTCTGGCCTCACAGTTACATAAGGCCAGAATAATCCCCTATCAAATGGTGAGATTAAACACCCTCTTCTTTTGAAAGAGACAGAGAAAAAGAAACATAATAAACAAGCATATATATAAATCTACCTCTTCTTTAATAAATACTAAGCCAAAACAACTTCATTCTCAATATGCAAATACTTATAAGAGAGAAAAGAAATCGGACACCTAGGAATATTAAACAAAACATATATGTGCATGGATCAAACAAAACATTCCTATTAGAAAATTAGAAAAGAGAAGTCAGGTGTGATATGTTGATGCAAGGGTTTTTATTAGGATTTCTACCTTTGTACTTGAAACTCATACACCTTTCTTCAGTATACAAAAGTAAGTAAGTTAAGTGTTGTGGTGATCGGCATGTTCAAGTGAAAATTCTGAATTGTTCCAATGACTCAAAGCACTGCTCTTCACAGTGAAAATGATTTACCCTCTTCCTGCAACAATGCAGGTGTTTCCCACATCCTAAACCATTACAGGTGATAGTTCACAAAGTATGACCACAGCCATCAGTTTATGCAATGGTCTTATAATTGTATTTAATTCGATAGACGTTAGTTGAGGAACTAATGTATCAGAGGAACTTTAGTATTAGATAATCTCCAAATGATCTCTAACTATCTAAAAATAGTGCAAAGGAAAGGTTTACAGCTAGTTTGAAACAATGGTACAGAAAGTTAAAAAAAGTATACTTTTTTCTTCACAGTTTTACCCTTCCTCCTTTTGCAGCTTTTACAGCTGCAAGTGGAAAATTCACTATTACAAAATATATGCTTGACATCTCAAAAAAACCAAAAGGGGAAGCCGAGGGTTTTTCATTTTGTCACATCTACAAGAAGCAGGCTGTAGTACTCAGACAGAGACAAAAATAGATGAGATGCAACGCCTTTTACATGGAAGAGAGAATGAATATAAACTGAGAGCTGACATGACAATGTTCACAACACACGACAGCAAGCAATTATATGTACTCATGTTATACAGTATGTGCTTATTAATAACTTGTGAAAAGAGGAAGAAGAAAGTGAAACCGAAGAAATAAAAACATATCTAGCTGATAAGTTTAAGAAGCCCCCTTGTCAGTAAAAACAGCTGGCTTCCTGTTATTGTACAGCTAACGATTGCTGGGAAATTGACTCAATGAAGTAACAAATTCATCCAGCACAAATTTACCCATGTACAGTATGAACGATATAGCTGCACATGCTACTAATAGATCTTATTTTAAAGTCTGGACTGCATTATGTATTCTGTTTGATACATGAGAATTATGTTGACAGAGGTGTAGCTGAAGTCTAGTGTTGGTTTTCTGGAAAACTAAAGCGAACACCAGAGATTCGAACTTGGAAACTGGCGGCGAAGGGTGAAAGCAAAAATGGGTGTCTGCATAACCACAGCAACTAGATCATATCTGAATCCATTGCCTGTATATAAAAAAAATAAATATATGAAGTAAAGCGTTTGTGAAAATACTAAGCCAAGCCAATTAACATAAAACAGAGAAAAACAAATGAGACCTTCATCCTTGCTCTGAGTCTACATGGTTTCCTTGAGGTCCCCTGCTCAGACGAATTTTCTTCTCCTTTAGTGAGCGCTGGGAAAAAGCTAAGGCAAAACAATAAAAGTGACATTTTAGAAGATGCTAAATGTATAAGTTGAATCAGCTTTAAATAAAAAAATAAATGATTAAAATATGAGCTCTTACCATCAGTATCCTGCCCAAATCTTTTTCTGCTCGTTTCAAGGTTATTGTTCTCTTTCTCCTCTTGCTCCATTGGTCTGCTGCCATGATCGGACAACTTCACCACCAGCCACAACAAAGCAGAAGTTAGAACTGATCTCATAAAGCTGTTTGAAATTTAATGACATAACATAAATTCAGTGCTAAGATTACCTGTACTCCTGATTTAAGTGTCTCCATAACCACAACTGCAAGGCAAAACAGTCCAATTCAACTTAGCACAATTCAAATAAACCTAAACCAACCAACAAGAGTGAAGCTTTACCTGGTTGCAGGGAACTGGTTAGCGGTGGGATTTTCTTCTTCTCTGAGCTGACAGACGTTTCAGCTGCTGGAGATGTTTTACCTTCCTTTACCTCTTCCTTTTCCTTACATGTTTCCTGTGCTTCCTCCTGCTGTGTAATGTGAATCGAACATCACAGGCAATTTTATTTGCATACTCGTAAATTCAAATATGTACAGAGTTTGTTGCTAAAACATGAATTCATTAGGTCATTTTAGGACAGTCGTAGGCATGTTGTGCTAATTTGTTCCTTTGTTTTATTTAAATTGTGGCCACAACTTAACAACATTAAAAGAAGGAACGAAACAGTACACTGTGGCCTTGATTTAACAAAACCACAATATCTATTTTTTTCTATATGCCCAGGTATATCTTCATAAACAGGAACAATGCAAACACAAAGAAACATTAGTCTGAGCCCACATGAAAAAATACTATAGTAATTTACTAGTTAAATACTATAGTGAACCATACTATAGTAAAGTACTTGAATTAAATTGTTGTGGCAGTCCTATAGATGATGAGGCGATATATAAAAACTATAGTAATATAAACAAATTACTTTACCTAATACTGTACAAAGTTTTCTACAACTATAGGGTATATTATACTACAATACACTAGTTCACTGTAGTAAAAACTAAAGTATACTACAGTATTTATTACAGTTTACCAGTTCACTATAGTTAATACTACAGTATGCTGTAGCATTCATTAACAAAGTGTTGTAAATACTATAATATTTACAGTATAATACACTTTATTATAGTATGGTTCAAAAACTATAGTATTTACTATAAATTACTATAGTATTTTTGTTTCATGTGGGAGTGTGCAACAGTTAGTATACAGTATACAAAACAAAGACAAAGCAGAAACTTTTCCATGTCAAAGAGCAAGGAATGCTATTCGTGCAATATCCTGAATGCTTGATCAAAACTGCATTATCTTGTATTAGCTAATTTTAAAAGAAAAGCTTTTCTTTTTTTGCTACACTGGTAGCCTGCTTTATTGAAAGCAAACTAAAGAAAGGGAAAAGTTTAATTTGTTGGGTTATTGTAGTCTAGCCGAGTATTTCTTAACCAAGCTAGCATTAAGCTAAGCTAGCAGCGAGCTAAGCAGTTAGCTCGCAAAGTGAAAACTAACTGAAACTGTTAAGAAAACGGAAATGTTTAACTTGACTATTTTTAGCTTTGGTAATATACTATGATATGCAGTTTATACGTATAATTAACATATTTTCATGATAGTCATTTTAACATGATTTTCTGTTCAGGCATTAACAGGATACACTCATTAAATACTGTCTCAAACATTTATCTCAAACTCTTTATTGAGGAGATATTTCTGCATCATTTGAAGTCTACCTGTGTATTATTGTCTGCTGTCTGCTGGTCACTTTGAGGGCTTGATGGGCATTGAGATGACGATGAAAGTGTAGCAGGTGGTGAGGAAGATGAAGATGAAGATACATCGCTCTGTGAGTGTGTTTTCTCTTTGCTTTTTGAACGGCCTGACTCAGACAGGTCTAACGGTGCTTCCTCTTCATCCTTTCTCAGTTTCTCTCCAAAAATCCTCTCTGGCTGCGTTGCTGAGACCTTCCACTGGGGCGGCGCTGTAACGGCTTCTGTCACTCTCTTTTCTCTACTCTCTGCATGCTCTGACAGGTTTCTGCAGGACCAGGGCCGCAGACCGCTAGGTGTTGGGCCATGTGTGCGAGACTGGTGGCCACTGCTTGGTGGGACCAGTTTAGGGAAACGCAGTATGTTTGAGCTGGGAATTGGGGTCTGGCTTGGGTGAACTGCTATCCCGCTACCAACAGCAGAGCCGCCCGCTGCTACCGTTACCCAGTCAGTAGATTCTGAGAGCGACCACGGGATAGACAGGCGGCCGTTCTTGATCGGAAGTGGGCGGAAGGGGACGGGGGCGTGGATTTGTTGCCGGCTGCTACGTTCCTCAGAGGCAACAGAAGAAAAAACAGGATTGTTCTTCAGTAGACTAAGAGGAGATGGAAGAGAAGGAGACAAAGGGGAATGTCTGTGCTCAACCGAGTCAACACTGGAAGATCTGTGGATGTATGAGGAGAATAATTAAGATGCGTCACCGTAAAGGAGACATATTATGCCCCTTTTTACAATATGTAATATAAGTCTCAGGTGTCCCCAGAATGTGTTTGTGATGTTCAAGCTCAAAATACCCCACAGATCATTTATTATATAATTTCCACTCAAATGCCTATTTTGAGTGGAAGCAGAAACATGCTGTTTTCGTGCATGTCTCTTTAAATGCAAATGAGCTGATGCTCCCCGCCCCTTTTTTCAGAACAGGGCTGTGTCTTTACAGCTCCTAACTCAAATACTCTGCTAAAAACATCTGTTTGGTTTTGATTATCATGTATATCGCACTGAAAGCATATTAGTTTAAACTTCTGATATACGGTTTTCTGAGCGCACACATCCGAAGCACAAACAAATGGCTGTGTCACCTTCTTTCAGCACAGTGGTCTGTGCACCATCTTGAGATGGGCAACATGGGCTTATTCGACTCCTGAAAGAGAGAAACACAAATTTCAGCAAACAATGAAACACAAAAGAATAGAAAGAACAAGATTTACGATAAAACAACCATTTTTAAAAGAGCAAAAACAAATTATAGCTTACAAATGAAAATGCCCTGGCCCAGCTTTGCATAAGTTTGTGTTCAGAAGCCTTTTCTGTACAGGATAAAGAACATTAAAAATCTTCTCATCAGATGTGAACAAGCTAAGATATATTGAGTATATTCAGTAGTAGTAATCTAAAGTATTATCAGAATAAAACCGCACTGGTTCTCATATATGTCAGAAATGTCTGCCGTGCCGGTAACTTACCCAGGATGTCAGTTGGCCTGTTGTCCGTCTCATGTTTGACAGTCGCTGCAGGTACAGTGGTGTCCCCTGGTGGAGGCTGGCTGGACTTCAGCCCTGAGGCCAGTAAAGTCACAGCAGCCACTGCTGTGTCAGGTGATACCTTGACCTCTGGGGTGATTGCGTCCTCTGAATGACCATTCTGCCGACTGAAAGGTGAAGCAATGAGTTATTACGCATGTCTATTATATACAATACATTGTACTAGTCTGTTAAACGGGCCCTGACCACAAGTGACCAACATCGGGTGAAAGATATTTGATCAAAATTTGGTGCAGACCACAGTATGTTGGCTAGTGCTGCATGGTTACAGATAGAGTAAATCAGATTGTGCCACTATGTGACAGGATCAGAACTTGCAAATGAGAAACAACAGGAAATACTTGCACAAATATGGCAAGGAAGCATGTTGAGCAAATTGGCCACTCACTTTGATGGATCCCTCAAGCCCTTCAGCTCCTCTCTCAGTCTGTCGTTTTCTTTCTTTAGTGCATTCATCTCACTCACTGCAGCAGTAAACAAGAATATCACTAATATTCATTATATTTCTTTGTGACCTCTATGAAAGAAATTAATACTTTTGATCAATTTAATGGATCCTTGCTGAATAAAAGTAAATAAAAAACATAACATTTTAAAATAGATAACAGTTATTTCAAACAGTACCATTTTACTGTATGCTTTAAATGCTTTACACAGCATTTGTGTAAAGCCTGATTAATGATATCTCAAAATAAATCTTTTTGCATAAAACAAATCAACATGGTCAATGCCACAACATTTCTTCTTCATATAAAGGCTCTATTTATAGCTCACCCAGTAGAGAGATGTGCTGCAGACTCTGGAGCTGGGAGTTTTCATACTCCTGTTGCCTTTTTTTAGCCACATCCTGAGTGACTGTACACCTGTCACACAACCCGGCTCGCAACCTGAGGATCGACAGACACATCCAGTGTGGGCAGTGGTGCGTGAGATTACATTTAAGACTGACCCTCTCTCCAGTTGTTTGATGTTTTCAGTAAGAATCCGCTGCTGTTCTTTCATCTGCTGGTTCCTGTTGTAAAGTTCTTCTATGCGCTTTGCATCGCTACAACAGAATGCACATAAACCATTTTTGAGGTATGATGTCAGTCATGTTTTTAGCTTGAAAAATATGGCATTCACACTCACATATTCTTTTTATTTGTCAGCTCCAGTACTTTCTCTTGCCATCCTGTAGAAAGAGAGAAAAACACATTGTGAATCTGGGCAGCTGGAGTGTGATGCATTAGATGGCACATAAGAAAGAAGTGGCAGCTGTTATGAGTTAACTTAAAGAAAAAGTTCATCCAAAAATAAAAATTTGCTGTTGCACTCAGCAGATAAAAGCATCACAATAATCCACAAGTAATTCATACAATTCCAGTGAAGTGGAGAGCTGCATGTTTGTAATAAACAAATTCATAGTTAAGATGTTTTAACTTTAAACTGTCGCTTTCGGACAAAATACAAGTTTGTTTAGAAGTGTTTTCTTAATGATAGATTTGTTTATTACAAACATGCAATTTATTACTTCAGAAGTTTGATTGACTGTGATGTTTTTATCAGCTGTTTGGACTCTCATTCTGACGGCACCCATTCACTGCAGAGGATCCATTGGTGAGCAAGTGATAAACTGTTACATTTCTCCAAATCTGTTCTAATGAAGAAACCAACTCATCTACATCTTGGAATGCCTAACGTTGAGTAAATTTGCAGCTAAATTAAATTTTTTGGTCAACTATTCCTTCAAATATCATGTTCAGGCTTATTTTTGCTGACATTTTTGGGTGCTTTATGAAGCGTTAATGTGAGTCACAATGTAATGCCATTGTGTTAAATTCACCCCACCTTTATTCATTAAACTATCGCCTTTTGTGTTCAGAAAGAAAGACATAAAAGAAAAAAAACAGGAAGTCAAAAAGGCTTGGAATGACATGATGGTGAATAAACAATGTCAGATTTATACTCAAAATGTTGCTAATTTAAGAGTTTGTGAGCTCATAGCATTGTTTTATTGTTTTGCTGATTTTATTTATACAGTTGTTGTTGTTAAGGTGCATTCACATTAGCAAGATTTCGCAGGTAAAAAAGGTCCAATGTCCATAGTCAACAGTGTAGCGATTTATGAAGCAAAACTAACATGGAAGTCACTTTCAAACCATGCAGCTTTCTGTTTGTCAATGCGGCAAATTCATGTGACCGACTTAACCAAGAGAAAAATCTGCATGGGGAAATTTTTTTGCCTTCGATCGAAACTCCTGATCATGCAGATTCCTAATTGAAATTACTGGATTTCATCTGAGAAATTTTGCTGAGCAACAGTAAATGTGACCAATAGTTATCTACTTTTTTGGTTATGTAAAGATGTTTTTACAGTTCATCGTCATTGGTTTCAGAAGTTGCCTATTGGCAAAATCTCTCTCTCAAAAAAAAAAAAAAAAGATGGCTGGTCTTACCCTCTAACTCATGTTCATGCACTTCCCGCAGTTTCTGCAGGAGTTCAGGAAAGCTTTCCACAGCCATGCTGGTGTTCCTGCACACCTGCCTCTTCACTCGTCTTCCTACGAATAAAGATAAGAAGGAATAATAAAGGAAAACATGAAAAAAATAAAGATTTGTTAAATAAATGCATGATTAGGTTACAACTGCTGCCAGTTCATGTTTTGCTGTTGCCCTGGCTTAACCTGCTAAAATATGAGTTTAAATTTCTACACTCACATATACCAAGGCTATTAAAACCTGGTCTTGCCAAACTGGTTCTGCAAGATGTGCACCGCAGGCCTAACTTTATTTGTGTATGCATGTATGACTGTGTGTAGAAGAGAGAGGGAGAGAGTAAGAAATAAGGAGAGCGGAATCACCACAACATGTGTGTTTGTGCTAGCATCTAAAAACAAACAGGATAAGGAAGTTTATTTATAACCCTTGCGCAGACAACTTATAAATGGGTTTCAATTTGACACATACGACAATGACATCTAAATATGACAACGTTCAGCTTATCTTCCCTGACCTGTGCTATCTACAAATGTCCATAAATCTCCTTTGCCTCATAAATGACTGCCTCAAAAATCTTTGAAACTAAATTCCTGATGATCTCCATGGTTGATGTAAAGGCCTAGACACAATGACCAATGTTTAAATGACTGAAATGCACTGAAATGTGAATACATATTTCATATATACATTACCGTTCAAAAGTTTAGGGTCAGTATGACTTTATTTTTTTAAGAAATTTATACTTTTATTCAGCAAAGACCCATTAAATTGATCAAAAGTGGCATCAAATCAGTATATCAAAATGATTTCTGAAGAATCATGTGACACTGAAGACTGGAGTAATGATGCTGAAAATTCAGCTTTGCATCACAGAAATAAATGGCATTTTAAAATAAATTAAAATAGTAAAACAGTGTTTTTAATTTCAATGCAAAGTGGGAACTGTGCATAGAAACATCTGAATACATTATAATGACTCATTATATTTTTTAACCCCATCTGCATGACTTCTGCCTGCAAAGATACAGCATGTCGCTGAGGGCTCATGGGAGGGTGTGGTTACCCCCCGCCCCCTTCCCCCATACAATCTTTTTTGCATTTTGATCCGAGTGATTTTCGCTTGCTCCTTCACTCTCTCTGCATGTCGGGATACGTTAGATAACAGTTTTGAACGTTACAGCAGCGGGAGCAAGAGGGAACCTGCCTCTCAGAACTGCAAACTTCACTTTTCACACACATCTACACACCAAAAACACACACACACACACAAACTAATGTTTTAAACCCACTCCTTTGAGCTGACCTTGCAAAAATTATTACTAACAATTTAGAATATACCTGTACAGATTTACCATACAAACAGGTGTTATCGTATCTGACCTCTGACTCTCAGTGCCCTTGACATTTGGGGTCAGAGGTCATTCACGGTGTCACTAAATAAGTGGGAGATTATATATAATGCATACTGTAATTGATTTAAAACATACTAAATCAGTCAGTTAAATCAACAGGAAGGACAAGTGGAGTCTTTGAACAGGCCTGGGGCATATTATTATTAAAATACATGAGAAAGTATGCTTCTGAGATGGATTGGTGGATCAGGTCTGACATTACGCAATCTCTGCCTATGATTTTGCTAGGGTTTTTTTTTTTTTTGGCAGTTGATGGTTGTTTGTGTTTTACATGTTTCAGTTTAATACTTGTTATATTACCAAGGGCAGGACAATCAAAATATGAGAGACATGAGAGACTCTCAGAGAGAGAGAGAGAGAGAGAGAGAGAGAGGAAGTTGCAAACAAATGTTAAACTTTGCGAACCTGTAATGAGTTTATGATACAATATCAATTATTACTTTTAAATAGTTTTTTTTTCTCATATTCTCATATCAAAAAATTACTTGTGATTATTAAATTAATATTCTCAATATTTCAATTAATATAAAGAGAAAAACTGAGTAAACAATCATTTTAATAATAAAAATAGACATGTGAACGGGAAATGAAATACAATAATAAGACCAGATTAATTCATATCACTGATCAAATAGAAAAAAATAACACGTCACCCCACCCAACTGAAATAGCTTAAATAATAATGAGTGATTGTGTTTTTGTAAATATGATGTGTTGCGTTATTGATGACTGATCACATCATGCAATAGCTCAATAAACAAACACCAAAACACATGACATCTGGTCAATACAGTGTGTTCAGCAGAAACGAGCAGTCCACTCACCCCGTGCCACCTTGTGAACGTCAATCACGTCACCTGCCAATCACGTGATGCTGTCGGCCTCCTCGTCACGCCAGTGTCATCCGGAGCCCACCGGAGAGCCACTACAGATTGAAAACTAATGGGAATGAGAACGAAATAGAGAGGAAAAGTAAAAAAGAGTTACATACGCCCTGTGCTCCCCTCCTCCTCCTCCTCCTCCTCCTCCTCCTCCTGCTCTCCAAGCAGCCCCTCCTTCTTCTCCCCACTGACGAGGAGAACAGGTTTGAGCAGTTCCCTGTCGCGGCACACAAACACCAGTTCTCCCCTGGATAAACCGGTCCTGCTGAAATCCCACTAAACCTGCCCGGCCACAAAGAAAAAAAATCCTCAGAAGGATATAGAGAACCTTTAGACACACAAAGCCGCTTTATTCTGCTTTGATTTGCTCTTTTAATCTAAAAATCTAAAGATGCATTTATTCAACTTTGTTGCAGTAACATGGGAAAGTTTTTATTAGCATTTATTTACAACATACATACAACATACATACGGTGAGGGAAATCTGTCTTTTTAAACCCTCATATTTCATGATAATAATCATCATACTAAATGACCTGTATGAAAGTCATGTGTCACTTTGCAAAAACCAAGCCATCAAAATGACAATCTTGAAGCAGCATTGGAGTTTCCTCTGATCACCACACCTGCAGAACACCTGAGAACCTCCTAATGAGGTGACTCCTGTCCTACTGTGCACCCATAGGTAAATGATCCATGGTTTTACTATAGTAACTACTGTAAAAACAATGATATTTGGTGTAAAAGCAAAACAACCAAACGTTTAACTATGGTTTTACTACAGTAATCATGGTTAATATATGGTATTTGTAGCAAAACCATATTAACCAGATATTTGTAATGGTTTTACTGTAGTAACCTTCATCTAATTATGGTATTTGTACTAAAAACAAGGTCAAACTGAAAACCTTGGCTAATATGTGGAATGTGAACCATAGTTTCTGTCAAAAACTTGATTTACTACAGTAAAACCATTGTTGTGTTTTTTAAAGGTACTCAAGTCAACAGTCAATATATACGGTATATTGGGATATCTACAAGCAGACACGATTAACCGGTAGAAATGTGAGATTTTCGACTATCGTCTCTATCGTGGTTACACGTTCATGTGACGTTGCTGTCATTCGCAAGTTTTAAAGCATTGCCATTTAAAAACAAGCTATTTTAAGCTGTTGAAATGCAAACAGCAATGAAAGAGAACTCATTTTGCTATATACATGTGCTGTCTGAGAGACGGTTTCTAAATGCTGTCAGAGAGGCTTGCACGTGAAGACAGAGCTCATAGAGCGTGGGAGTATTGAGTAATTTTTGCCACTTTATAAGCCTTGAACGGTTAAATATGCACACTTGTATGTGTCAGAATGCTCATCTTTGCAAGTATCCTCATAAACACAGTAATTTGAAAGGCCAGCAAACAGCTGATGTCTGTCATTCATGTTAATCAAACAACAAAAAAGAGAAAATCTCTCACTAATCTTGACTAAATCACTTTTGTAAGTATATATCTATAACTATAACTATGTAACTATAAATTATGTAAATATATATTTAATTTACACAGTGAAGAATGTGCATTGTTTTTATACATTTGATTACTTTATGCAGTGTATGTATGATCTCTTATTTATGGCTTCTAATTAGTTTCTTATTCTTATATAATCACTTACTGTTTACTTTTCTTCAGTGAGCTTGAGTTTTTGTTTTTTTTAATTTAAGGGTAGTATTACCTTTTTGTGATATTGAAACTGGTGGTAAGAATTATGGCATTTCTATGGTATCAAACATTTTTTAAGGCCTTATTTAAAGCAAAAATAACTATATTGTGATATATATTGTTACCGTGAAATTAAATTACTCATATTGTGATATTTGGTCATATTGCTCACCCCTAATACACACACAAACACACACACACACACACACACACACACAGAATTGTATGCAGTTTTACCTTCTTTTTTGTGGTGTTTTATTGCATTACAATGGTGAAAATATTTATTTGATCCCCTGCTGATTTTGTAAGTTTGCCCACTTACAAAGAAATGAAGGGTCTGTGATTTATTTTAATGTTGTTTTGGGGGTATTTTAAGGTTTATTTTAACAGATAGAGACAGAATATCAACCAAAAAATTCTGATAAAACACATTAAACAAAGGTTAAACATTGATTTGCATTTCAGTGAGTGAAATAAGTTTTTGATCCCCTACCAACCAGCAAAAATTCTGGCTCCCCCAGAATGGTTATGTGCCCATGTGGAACACAGATTAGTCCTGCCACTTTAAGAAGTTACTCTTAATGTCAGCTCATTAGGTGTATAGGACACCTGTCCACACAATCTGTATCTTCCTTTCCAACCTCTCCCACCTCCATGGGCAAGACCAAAGAGCTGTCAAAGGATGTCAGAGACAAGATTGTAGATCTGCACAAGGCTTGAATGGGCTACAAGACCATCAGCAAGAAGCTTGGTGAGAAGGAGACAATTGTCGGTGCGATTATTAGTAAATGGAAGAAATACAAAACAACCATCAATCGGCCTTGGTCTGGAGCTTCGTGCAAGATCTCTCCTCATGGGGTAAGGATGATCATGAGAAAGGTGAGGGATCAGCACCGAACTACACGGGAGGAGCTTGTTAATGATCTTAAGGCAGTTGGGACCACAATCACCAAGCAAAACATTGGTAACACACTACACCACAATAGACTGAAATCCTGCAGCGCCCGCAAGGTCCC
>NW_015560620.1:225005-225514 GCF_001515605.1 Sinocyclocheilus anshuiensis | reverse complement strand
CATGGAGTGGCCTAGCCAGTCTCCAGACCTCAATCCTATAGAAAATCTGTGGAGGGAGCTGAAACTTCGTAGGATCTGTAGGATGAGTGGATCAAAATCCCTCCTGAGGATCTGTAAAAGATGAGTGGATCAAAATCCCTCCTGAGATGTGTGCAAACCTGGTGACCAACTACAAAAAATTTCTTACCTCTGTACTTGCCAACAAGGGTTTCTGCACCTAGTACTAAGTCATGTTTTGCTTGGGGATCAAATACTTATTTCACTCACTGAAATGCAAATCAATTTCTAACCTTTATATAATGTGTTTCTTCTGGATTTTTTGGTTGGCATTCTGTCTCTACACGTTAAAATTAACCTACCATAAAAATGTCAGACCCTTCATTTCTTTGTAAGTGGGCAAACTTACAAAATCAGGGGATCAAATAAATATTTTCCCCACTGTAGATAGAATGATAGAACGATAGACAGACAGACAGACAGAGATAGATAGATAGATAGATAGATAGATA
>NW_015560620.1:193302-224681 GCF_001515605.1 Sinocyclocheilus anshuiensis | reverse complement strand
AAATGCAAGGCAGTAAGCTCATTGGCTGCATATGCAGCATGAACCAATCAGCTTGTGCCAAGTCGTTTAACTCTCTGAATATCATCAGTTACTTTAACAACCCGTCAGCCTGTGCCATCTAGAGTTTAATGACTGAACTATATATATACAGTATGTATGTATATATATATATATATATATAATTGGTATATATAAATGTAAGGCAGAATGAAACAAAGTTTTATTGATCTGTTTTTGAATCAATCATCCATGTGTATATTTCTTTTTTTATCTCATAATTTTACTCTTGATGTGTGCTGGACTTCTCCAATCATTCTGTTTGTTTAAACTCTGCCCCTTTATTACAATTGACTGGAAGCATACATTCAGATCTGCCTCCATTCAATCAACAACCAATTGACAGAACCAAGTCACTGCTCTACATTTTTTTCGATAAGCCATTTAACTCAGATGTACATCACAATAGAAGAAAAGATCTGTCACTACTTCTGTCTCATTGCGCCTTTAAACCACCCTTTATGATGCTGTTACATAGAACCACTGACAGGAAGTAGAGGTCTTGTAGAAACCTATGGGCTCCTCAGAGAACCTTTTGAAAGGGTGCCTAGAACACTATTGTTGATCCATAAATGATCCTGTCAACATGACATGTTGATGACAAATGCTTCTTTGCAATTTAGTAATTCCTCATAAGCAGGTCCATATTAAATCTCAACTCCATCATCCCATGCTTTTCAACCAAAATCAGTGCAAGACATGAGAAGAACCTGCTTCAAAACAGAGACACACTTCATATATTCTGGCCGATACATTTAAAGTTAGGGCTCACAACCCTCAGTACCACACAACAAAGAATCTGGAGGGTTGAGGCTGACACAAACTTGGGTCTATAAGAGAATGAACAGGCCAGGTCACTGTTATGCATATTAAATATGATGAACCAGCAGGGCTCTGGTCCAGCGTGAGCTTTTCAAACCTATGCAATGCAGCTCTGAGCGAATGACACCAGAAGTCAGCAAGACAGATGATGGTAATGTCAGATTCTGCAGTACCAGACAGACCAGGTCAGTGAGCTGTGCATCTCCACCCCAATAGGACTGTTAGTCATATGCAGTTTATGAGCACACTATTCCACTCTAGACTAAACCAGATTTATGTGTCAACTTTATAATGTAGCTATTTTATATAATGACATTTTGGAGAATAACAAACCTTGTAATAGGTTTATCTTGTAATAGGCAAATGGCTATGGATTGCATATGGATTTATAGAGGGGCCAAAGAGATCCAATCTCCAACTGGTGACAGATGGAGTGTAAAATCTGCTAAATAACTGTAGTGCTCTGAGATGTGATCTGCTTTTTGTCCACTGGGCAGAGTAACAGCACAGGTTTAAACAGTCTGTAGAGGCCTATGGGATTAACACAGGTACCATTCATCAATATTCACATATTATAATGAACAAAGACAGGGATTGCTTTCAAATATTACAAATGCAGTTTTAATTATTAATGGATTTCACATTTATATATATATATAAAAAACGTAGGAAGTCTGCTCAATAGCAGCATAGATTACTGGGCGTGTCATTACTTGACATAAATTGAAGTTGAACTGACTTGTATGGTTAGTTTAAAATGCATTGGCTTTATAAATAAATAAATTGTTATTTACCCTCTCTAATAACAATAGTTTGTTTAAAATGCACTGGTAATAAATAAATAAATAAATAAATACATACATACATACATACATACATACATACATATCAAAGCAAAGCAATACAATCCAAAGTTGCCAAAGACTGTTAAATACCTGATTGATGTATGTCAATGCACAACTTCAAATTACTACCTTAAAAAAAGTGTTTTATCTTTCAAATTGTATTAATTACATGGCTTGATCATTCAACAGTAAAATATGCACCAGGGTTTTCTGGGGCCGTTCATAGTGCAGGAACACACTCAAGCACACACACGAGGGACTGGGATTCCATAGGATCAGAGCTGCACTACGATCCATGTCTTAAGCCAGATAAGACTTCAAAGCATGAGACAGATTTACAAGACATGGTGAATCCCCCTTTAAAAAATACTGCTGCATAAATGTTTATGTAACTCAAAAGACGTCTAACACCGCCGAAACAAGCTCAGTCATCGTAAAATGGCAACTCACATGAAAGAACAATGGGCTACCTGTGTTTTGCGAACAAAGCAATATTACTTTGCTATAAAAACAGATGCAAATCATTCAAAATCGATACAATGGGATCCAAACTTGTAATATCACTGGTGAAAATGCTTACATTGAGGATTATACTAATTTGATATATTTTTTTCCCATGACATATTTTAAACATAACAATATGGGTGAAAAGTTGAATATTAATATTAAAAAGTAGGCTATACATGAACCTCATAATGTCTTGAGATTTGGTTCATTTTTAGTTTGTCAGTACACATAGACTGCATTGTGTAAAAGCTGATCATGTTCTCCAGTATGATCTGAGATGATCCAAAGAACATCTTAAGGTTCAACAGAAAAGTATCTGACTGTTTGTAAGAGTCTCATGATCAATACACTAATTTTACATTGCGATGTTTCTTTGATTCTAAATCCTAAATCAGGTTCATTTTTATTTGATCCTAAATCACAGCTTTTTAATGCAGACTTTTGGGCCGTACTGTAACTTGTTAGAAACTGCATATACGCATTGGTGTACAGAGGTGAATATTCACATGGCTTTTATGAAAAGTTTTAAATATTCATGAACAGTCTAACACTAATAAATATTCATCACCATACTGTAACTCTTTTGATTGCACTGCTTGAATGTTTTGAAAGGCCCGTCAAAACATTTATCCACAGAGAATGATTTTTAAAATGAATAAAATATGTATTTTCTAAAACCTATTCCGATGTTTTTCTTTTAGCATGTTTTGGCTGTAGTCTCAAATTACAGGTCCAGATGAGACCTCTGCAGTTTTGATGCAGTTCGGCAGTCAGTCACTAGAGGGCGCTGTACAGTGATTAACCTGTGAGACTTCATTGCAGCAATTGAACAGAGGGTCAATCTAAACTCAAAATGAATACTTAACATTTTTATCACACACTGTAGAGCTGCTGCATATAAACAAACACGTTCAATCATCATTGGCGGCAATATATGATTTCCCATTGGAAGTCGTGATGTCGTTCCTGCTCTTAAACTACTTTTGATAAACTCAACAGAATGTCTTTAAACCTGCTGGTACGGGAAGGATGGAAACCAGGTCCATTGCTGTTTAACAGTACAAGGCATGGCCAGATCGCTCTGTTCCGCTACGGAGCAAAGGAATGGATGTGTCTTGATCATTTGTCTGTAGTGTTGCCAGAAAACAACATGATGGAGCAGTCAGTCAGTCCAAGACCCGATACCGTCCAAGCCCACCCAGAGACTCCACTTACAGTGACATCAAACAAGAACGAAAGAGGAAAGAAAGATACAGGACCGGGGTCGGGAACAGGGGAGCTTTGGTTTCCAATCCCCAAAGAATACTGTAATCTTAACACAGAGATTCACAAGTCACCATTTCTTCGTTTCTAATGATGGAAAATTACTGTAGCATAAATAGATATATTTCACTTTATGTGTATTTCAAATGTAAGCCCATATCCTAAATCATTAGAACATTTGTTTGGACATGTCATAGATTTAAAATCTTTTAATCTGTCACATGCTTCGGCAAAATTCTGTGTGTTTTCCAGGTCACAGGTGACCTCACCGATCCAGACGGTCTCTGTTTGCCCTTCAGTTGAAGTGACAGAGGCTGCGCTTGAGTATTTTGTGCTGGTGGCTGTATGAAAGCATAGGCCAATGATGTAAAAGAGTGCAAAAAAAAACAAAAAAAACTAATCTGGTGCTAAGTTCTTAGAAAATGTACTCTTTGTATTCCTGTTGGTTTCATATGGTTAAAAAAAAAAAAAACTTTTAGAGCATTTTTAAGAAAAGTTTCAGTTTAATGGCTCTAAAAATGTCATGTGATATTACCAAGCAAAAAGTAATAACATTTTTCTCACAACTTGAATTCCTGTGAGTGTACACATCTTAATTATTAATTTCAAAAATGTTTTTAAATATATATTTAAAGATTATTTTTAACAAATTATTAATGCATAAATATCGCTAAGTTTCTATGTAGTCATGCCACATGACATTCTGCATCCTCAATACAGAATGTATTGTAAGTGTGCAGATCTCAAATGTTATTTAAAAAAAATATAGTTTTAAAGAAGTGGATGTAAAAGAGTGCAAAAAAAAACAAAAAAAACTAATCTGGTGCTAAGTTCTTAGAAAATGTACTCTTTGTATTCCTGTTGGTTTCATATGGTTAAAAAAAAAAAAAACTTTTAGAGCATTTTTAAGAAAAGTTTCAGTTTAATGGCTCTAAAAATGTCATGTGATATTACCAAGCAAAAAGTAATAACATTTTTCTCACAACTTGAATTCCTGTGAGTGTACACATCTTAATTATTAATTTCAAAAATGTTTTTAAATATATATTTAAAGATTATTTTTAACAAATTATTAATGCATAAATATCGCTAAGTTTCTATGTAGTCATGCCACATGACATTCTGCATCCTCAATACAGAATGTATTGTAAGTGTGCAGATCTCAAATGTTATTTAAAAAAAATATAGTTTTAAAGAAGTAAAAAAAAAAAAAAATCCTAAAACGATTAATTCTTAAATATCAGTTTCTATGGAGTTGCACCACGTGACATTTTACATCCTGATTACATGTGAGTGTACAGATCTTAATTATTATTTCCAAAAATGTTTCAATATATTGTTCAAGATAAGTTTTTTTAATTATTATTTATTTATTTATTTTAACAAATATCACACATTATTAATTAAAAAATACCCCTATTATGTTTCTGTGGAGTTGACAACCTGAACTAACTTTACATGACATAAAAGGTCAAATTAGCTGATATTATTATTTGTTTATTCTTGATATTTCTTGATTAAATATCAAAATTAATTTGAATGAATTAATGAACTAATTTATTCAATTAATAAAATATCATACTTCCATACTAAATTACATTTGAATGTTTTTTTTTTTTAAATAAATACCAGGTTGGAGTATCAAAAATATTTCTATCACATCATTGACCCATACTTGTTTGTCCAATTTGCAATCCATTGGTACCAAAACCCCACTTGAACACACTTACGCAGCCACATTTGTAACAGTTACACTCTGTAGACAAATACTGAAGCAGTCTAATTGACTACAGGGTGCAGAAAGAGAATGCTGAGTGTGGTAGGTGGCAGTGACTTACAACATGTAAGACGGGCACCCACGTGCACAGGCACGCACTCATTCCGCTGGGGGGAAGCTGGTGGGTCTCCTTTCGCGGAACCAACACAGGAAGTTCTGTGGCACAGAGAGGAAGTTGACTAAAACAGAGCACAAAAAAAACCCCTCCTGATTCCTGTGTCCCAGGACTTGTGTCTACCCACACGACAGATCACCACGTCCATCTCCGCCTCACAGACCACTAGACACGTCGTCTCTCAGTATGCGTGCGTGTGCGTCTGAAACAGTTTCTCACAGAACATTAAGGCATCTGAATGTTTGTATGCTTACGTAAAAGGAATAATTCACCATATCTCACCCAAATGTCAATTTTTTGCTTCCACGGAACAAAAAATGTGGTATTTTGCTGAGATATGTCTAAGCTGCTCTTTTCTACAAAACACAAGTTGTAAGTTGAAAACCCAAATAGAAATAAAAACGGCACAAGCGTTGAGCAAGTACATTACTAATTTTCAATTTTGTTTTTGTTTTATTTATAAATATAAATCTTTTGTAACATTCTAAATGTCTTTACTGTCACTTTTGATCAATGTAATTAATCCTTGCTGAATAAAACTATTCATCTCTTTCAAAAAAATAAAATAAAATAAAATAACTGACCCCCGTTTTGAACGGTAGTGTATATTTAAAAGAAATGCATCATAAATAAAAAGTTAAAGCAGCTGTAGAAAAATAATGGTAATGTGAAACATACCAAAGACCTTTTCAGGACATTAAAGAATGGCAATAAAGTTTCAGAGCTCCGCCCTAATCCATAAATAACTGACTGTCCATATCCATCTTCATCTGGACTAATAGGGATGACGAGAGATGGTCTGATGAGCAGAGAAAGGTAGACTAAGAAAGGGGGAGGGAATGAGGGAAATGTTCAGATTTGCATCCATCACAGGCTATTTTCAGCACTCCTGTTGGAGCGCTAGATGGAGTGGTGTGGGGAGGCTGCCCAGAGGGCAGCGGGTGACCTTTGACCCCAGAACCTCTTCAATATAAACTTTATTAGCTTGCTGCAAAATGTGTTTGCATCTGTTGAGGCGAGTCTTGGTTCCTCCTGCATATGAACTCTTGATACAAACTGATTCGCTCACTGGCTAAAACCCCTTTACACATTGAGGATTTATACAGACGTCTATCAACATGATTCATCGCATGCACAAAAATGCTTAAGAACATGGACACGTTGTAAAGAATAATGAAGGCAAATCAACAAACATAACACATACCCATCAGTGAAAGCTCATAAGATTTGATTAGTGCTTAAGAATGCGGCGTCCCATATCTCACCCGGCTCACCCTCATCTGGCCCCATTGGTTGTCAGCGTGGCCATTCATCCTCAGCCCGACCAATCAGCTGCAGTGACAGTGCAGCCCTCAGCCAATCACAGCATAGGAAGCCTTGACAGTGAGGGAGATGCTCATATGTGTTTATGGCCTCCTGCCTCTATGACAGAACACAGAACCCTTCAGAGAAAAATAAAGCAATTAGCCAATTACACCACACAGGCCTATTAGAAGCCAAACATCCCAGTGTTTTCTTATCCTTTATACACAGCGATAAGACTCGAGCTGACGGAGCGAGCGTATCGCGTCCCACGGAAAGAAGGAAAAGTGATGGTTATGAAAGAGAGGTAAGGAAGATTAGACATATTTGCAGGGAGTCTCTCTTTATTTGAGAGAAGACGGATGAACTGAACTCTCAGTAACTCTTTGACTCGTGAGAAAGAGATGTGAAAAATTAAGTGAAAAACTAGTGCAGGTGAAACTGCTGCATATGGATTATTAATCTAAAACCAATATAAAGCACTGTTTATCTAGGGGCAGACTGATCCATCATATAAGCTCATTGAATTCCCTTGAAATACTGTTCAATAGAGCTTAAAAATGAAACAAAACACTGTCCAAAAAAAAACCCTTCTTCAGTGTGTACAATGAGACATAATAGTCGCAAAATATAGAATTCTTGGCAAAATATAGATAACATAACATATTGATATGAACCGATTCAAATTGTTATGAAATGTTCACAAGTACATGTACGTGTTTAATGAGTCACTAGAGGAAGCAGCTGCAATGCAGACGTGCACTGATTTCCTGATTTTAGAAGAACAGAGACAAAAAAAGCACTAACAGTAATAATTTTAGCCATAGAGACTTGTTGATTAATAATAGCATTGTACTGTTCTTTTGAACATAAGGAATATATTAGTCATGGGGATTAAAGTGTCTAGAATGTACTGTATGTAAAATATGTATAGAAAAAAAAAATAATGCTGCAAATAATCTCCCTCTAGTCACTTTCAGGTTACAAAATATTACATCATGCAGAGAAAAAAACAACAGCCAAACAATTTATTAGATTTGTCTGATTTCTAGTTAAAATATCCAAAAATAACGATATATTTAATTGAGACAAGACTGTATGAGCTATTTGATGTTTAATATATGACGTTTTTTAGGTTTTTATATATTTTTCACTGTAAAATAAAAGAAGACTATTATCTCCCAGCACAAATCTCTCAACACCTGCCCATCCTGTAAAAAAATAAATAAAATCCAGCTAATGACCCATTTGGGCCAACTGGAAACCAGCTAAAAAAAAAAAAAACAGCTACCAGCTTAAAATGGATTATTCAGATTTCTGTGCAATGTTTACACTATCCTCAAGACACTCTTACAAAGATTTGTCCAGTTTTATAAAACTGCTTTATCATGCTGTTTCCTAATGCTCTTGAGGCGTTTATACAGTACTCTCTTAGCACTTCCACAGGACTCTCAAAGACCTCTCACAACCAGTAACCATTGCTATAAATCTCACACACAATGAGCTCTTAAACACCAGGGTGGTCTTCTCTCATGTCTCTTTCCTCTCCTACACTTTCTTCTGTGACCATCTCAAACTTTCTCTCACTCGAAATGAAACATTCATCCGACCCATTCCTCCATCCTTCAGACTCCCTACCCCAGCAGGCCCAAGTCTCCCTTTACCCTTCAAAGGTCTCTGTGACTCTTTGTCCTGGGTCCTGCTCTTGGGGAGGAGGGGTCGGTTGAGTTGTGAGTCGTCCTCTCCACAAACGTGCCATCTCAGAGAGCCTGATGTCCACTAAAGCAGTTTCAAACTAATAAACAATTGTCAAGCGAGAGGTAAAGCAGAGAGCTGTATGGCCATTCTAAGAGCACATCAAAGGGTCCGCGCTAAGAGCCGTGTAGAAGAGAGATGTGGATGACCTCTCCAACGCACACATACACAAATCACATATGCACCTCACAAATATCACATGCATACATAGCATACACTGGGATGAACGTATTTCAGAATTACAGACAGAACAATGACATATAAATGGAGCTGGATTCACTGTGAGTTACTGTGTGAGTCACTGGCTGGAGGAAATGACATATTTGGTGCTAGATGATTTTGGTCACAGTCTCTAGTAAGTCAAGAAGCAAAGATTCAGACTCAAAGATTGGAATGAAGAAAAGATTACAGCTCTCTTTGCATGGCATTGGATAGTTTAAATCAGAATAAGTAAGGGAAGGGCATGATAGGATAGCCCGGATAGGAACAGGGATAGGATAAGTCAAGTCAAGATTAGGATAGACCAGGATAGGACAGGGAGAATAAGAAATTGCAGGACAGCTTAGGATAAATCAGGGCAAGGTAGGATATGATGAAAAAGAATTGGAACAGGACAGGATAGGATAGGATAAGTCAGAGCGGGAACGAGTAGGGTAGGATAGGACATGCAGGATAGGATAAGTCAGGACAAGATAGGATAGACCAGGATAGGACAGGGAGAATAAAAAATTGTAGGACAGCTTAGGATAAATCAGGGCAAGGTGGGATATGATGAAAATGAATTGGAACAGGACAGGACAAGTTTAGGACAAGATAGGATAAGTCGGAGCAGGATAGGATAGGGGCCAGGATAGGATGGGAAGGGAGAGGACAGGATAGTATAGGTCAGGATATGATAGGATAGACCAGTATATAGGACAGGACAGGACTGGATAGGATAGGATCGGGGAGAAAATCTATTGCTTCATGAATGACATCACTATCCCTGACTGTCCACTAAAAACCCTGCATTTCATTTCAGACCCTCACCAGCATTCTCACACACACAACACACCCTGCTCACTCTTACTCTGGGAGGCAGAGAAGCCAGGATGGCTGAGCCCTAGAAAGAGGGAGCCAGCTCCTCTGTGTGTGTGTGTGTGTAGGGGGAGGAGATAAGAAAACTTCACAACCCATGACATAAATCACATCAAGACATGACAGTAGGACACTGAGCAGGACCACTGATAAAACCAGCAGGAGGGAGGGAGAGAGACCGAGAGAGAATGGAGAGAAAGTAAGTGGGAAGAACAAGGGTCATGGTAATGGGCGAGGGGGTAGAGCGAATGGAAAGATATAAAGAAAGTCTGAATGTGTTTGTGTCAGTGTGTGTGTGAAACGAAGAATCAGAGGGAGAGCGAGAGATGGACAGAGTGGGGGGAGTGAGAAAAGTATAGGAGTGTGTTAGATTCCCAGTCCTCCCGAAGGTGTAGATTATCCAAAGAGCACAAGCTAATTTCCAGGTTCATGAATGCATTCTCCCATTTCAAACAGCTGTCCACCTAAATCTTCACTGGCTGAGAAAGGATGCACCCCCACTATATGCATTATGATTCACATTGATCCAAGAACACTTTTAAACTAAATTTACTGTTTTTCCCCCATTTTCGCTGGTGCTAACTCTTCATAACGAAGATGACAGGTGATACATCATTTGATATACTGATCTTTCATTGACACGCTAACAAGGCCATTAAAACAGCTGAACTAATGTTACTGCTATTTAGCAGCTCACACAAATCAAGGACTGTGTATCATTAACCGAGCTGCTCTGGACGTCGCTGACAATTTGACGCGATGTTCGTCGTACTTATTAGCTGTTGGCTGAATCAGACTTGACCGTACATGAATGAAGTCTCCGTAAACTATCTGACATCCCTGCTCCACAACCTAACCTCCGTGTTTATTCTACAGCCCAATTATAGAGAAAAACAAAACGTCTAACTGTGTACGGAGAGCATTCACTGTTTGTGTATGGCAAGAACACATCAATGGCAGCACTTCATTGTGTAGTTGACGTCTGCCGTTTAATTTATGATCTCCTATTTGTGTAAAATGTAGGCCATAATTTTAATATGTGTGAAAGTAAGAAGTAAACGGAAAGTGGGTAGTTTATGTATTTTCAGGGTTCATTTATCTCTATTGAAACTGGTTGAATGAGCCTGTGCTGGGTTGACCCTCAAAAAAGAACTGTGGTGGTACCACGGTACAGTCTGCGTGATGTTATCAGTTGGCAACACCATGACATTTTCTTATATACCATATCACTGAATGATCACATTAGTGTACCATGCACAGGGTATTACCATGGTGCATGTCAAAGAATCATTTTATTTCCATAGTACTTATCTAAAAATGAGTATAGTAACACTTTTACTATGGTACAATGACCTAGAAAACACAGTAATGACAAGTGACTTTTTGTATTTGTAGGCCCACCTTCAGTTCACAAACTGTCATTAATAGACATAAAATGACTTTAAACAATGCGTTGCTAATGCAACAGTGTTTGATAGCTATTTGCTTTGATTCTAATGAGCTGTACACTACACGTAACGCGCCCACATACATGACACAAATGACCAAATGTCATAACTTAAATGACTAATGCCACACACCCTCCAAAAAAACGAACATGACACAGTGCCCTTCACACAGGTACACAGCCCCTCCTCTCTCTTATCAGACCGCTGTGGGACATAGCTTGTTTTAAGAGTAGGAAAAATTGAACAGAGCACATTAAAGAAAATAGGAGTGAGTGTGTGCAAGTCTGTTTTCCTGGCCAGACTTTCAGTCTTGTAGCTAGAGATAGCAGCTGGAACAGCCATGTGAAGCAAGCCTCCACCAATCCCCTCCCTCTGCCTTATACTACCTGAAAACATAATACTGCTGTTACACATAATCTTTCTCATATACACAAAAAGAAATATATCCGCCTTTATACAACCATGTTTACTGCAGTTAGGTCATTGCTGTTATGAAGTATGTTTTGAAGACTGTAAATTAAATTTGAAAAAAATGCTTGCGCTGTATTTGTTTGTTTGTTTATTAGAGAAACTGATGACATTTCCTGGAAGATGACCTGGCTTTTGTTAATGGGATATTAGAAAAGATTATTAGGATAAAAAAGTAAAATTGAGAACATAGGAAAAAACTATAAATTGATATGATTAAAACAACACTTAGAATATAGAATTAGAATTGCCACACTGTACAAGATGTTGGAGATCAAAACTTAAAGTTTAATGTTGATTGATGCATTAAAATTGTTCAACTGGTTCAAATTAGGTGCCAATGTTAAAAAACATTCAATTTAGATAATTTTACTGAGCCTGCTGGATTTTTACAATTCAGAAAGTCAACAAAATGTTGTGTTTTGACCTCCAAATTGTTTTACAGTACAGTTTTTCATGGTAGAAGTCGATGCTTAGCAGTCAGTGAACATGGCAAAAATTGCAGCTCAAATGTAAAGCTCATCTGTGTTCACTTATTTGTGATGTTGTGATAAAAGAAAACTATCATGAACTATGATGGGGACATGAAAATTCAGTACATTGAAAGAATATAAAGCGCTAGCGTCTTCTTCACAAACCTTTACATACACAGTCATGGAGTTGGAATAGAGTGATAAAGTAATCCTGAGAGAGACAGAGAAAATTTGAAATTGAGAAAGAGGCAAAAGTGAGGAGGAGTGTGTGTGTGTGTGTGTGTGTGTTAAGAGTGCGTATCTGGCCGTAGTGGAGCCCGGTCCATGTAGTCTGCATGCTGTCAGTGTGAGTGGCCTTATCTTCCCCAAACATTTACTTAACCCTTTGTCTTACAGGGCCCAGCACAATGAGACACAGCCAGAGGAATCCCAGCGGGACTTCAGATGGACAGGACTGCCGCTCACTGATACACTCACAGTCACACTGACTGCAGTCTAATCTGCACACATTAAACTCACATTACAGCGATAACTACAGCTCACCAACTTCACTTCACCTTTAATGGCATCACTTAAATCTTGCTTTGTCCCTTTCCTTTTCATTTATAAAACAGTGGCTGACAGATGCAGAGTCTTAGCCAATCAATTCCAGCACATAAAATAATTTCCATGCAATAAACTGAAAGGACTTTTGCGTAAATGCTCTTCTGTCGTTTTGTGCAGTATTAGTTTATAAGCTCTAGATTCAGGCCATTATTTCTGAGGTAACAGTGAAGTGTGCTGTAAATACCTTTCTGTTATCTGAGCATGTGTTAAACTCTGGGTTCAGAAGAATGCAGCAGTCGGCCTTTGTCTCTGTGTCCACATCGTCAGAGAGGAGCTTATCAAACCCAACAAATACCATTACAGTGAGAGAGAGATCCATACCTTTCAGGCAATCATTTCTCCATGAGACATGCAACCTTCCTTATGCAGGATGAGATGGACTCTGCAAAATTTAAAAAATTTTCTCTGCTAGTTTTGGAGGGAAATCTGCAGAATTTTTCAGAATGAATTTAAACATGGTACAAAGTGTATTTAAAAACAAACAAACATATAAATGGTATAGGATGTTTTGAAATTCTGAAATGACGGCTGTGGCTGGAATTACACTACACCGCTTTTAAAATCTGAACATATTGTCATACACTTGCTGACCTTGTAAATGGATACAGAGGAAAACTTTGGCATCATACACAACATGACTGAGGATCACATTCTAAAAGACTTTAAGTCGTTCCGAAAAAAAAAGAAGAAATAAAAAACCTCATGTAACCTCATGAAATATGTGTCTCATTGCTAGAAGATGAAAACAAGTGTTCTAAAATCGGCTCAAAATATCAAACATGTCTGATATTCTCTGACTGGATGGAGTCAAAGTCTGAAGCTAAAAAATGTGAGGGTACATTTACATGACAACAATGTACTAAAAGCAGAAAAGTTTTTCCTTTGCATAGACAACTATGTTGTCAAAATGATTCCTGTTCACACACACGAAAATGGATAAATAACACTTATTTTATAGAGAAACACCACACGTGCATGATGTCACCATTTTCAAAAATTGACGTTTTTGTAGCTTAGAGACGATAATGGTATTGTTTTCCAAAATGTGCACTTTGAAACCCATTGTCGTGTAAATGATCAGCTAAACTGCATAAAAAGTTTTTAGTTTAATACGGTGTCATGTAAACACTACCCGAGTCTGTGCCCATCATACACCATATGATTTCCTGTGAAATTTGTCAGCTCTGACTGCACAAAATCTGTAGACTGGCTCTGACTTTCGGCAGGTAGCAATGACTCATCCAGACTGCAAATCGGAGCAAAAATTTGTGTAAGTCGTGTAGTGTTATTCAGCCTTAAAGAGATAGTTCAACCAAAAATTCTAATTACCCCATGATTTACTCGCTCTCAGGCCATCCTTGGTGTATATGACTTTCTTCAGACAAATACAATCGGAGTTTTATTAAAAAAATGTCCTGGCTCTTCTAAGATTTATAATGGCAGTGAATGGTGGTCGAGAATTTGTGCATTCCTGAGAGAGTGGCGTTTGTGTAAGAAAAATATCCATATTTAAAACTTTATAAACCATAATCTCTACCTTCCGTTAACTGTCGTATGCTCGTTCACGAGAGAGAGGCATTCCAGTGGATGATGAATTAGAAGTACAAAACGAGGATTTGTAAAGAAAAATCCACTGGAAGCTCTGGTGAGAATATGCGAGTCTCATGAGAACCTCGTTTTGTTTACAGAAGAGGAAAACCATTCTCCTCTTGGCTTATATCGAAATCCTCTGACATTTTTCTTTCCAAGCCTCGTTTTGTACTTCTAATTCGTGAACGGTGTTTGAATTGCTCTCTCCTCTGCATTTGTTTTTCGCATTCGTCACTTCTCATCGGAGCTTACTCTATGCCTACATCCTACATCATCCACTGGAACGCCACTCTCTCAGGAATGCACGTCTGACAGTTAATGGAAGCTAGAGATTATGGTTTATAAAGTTTTAAATATGGATATTTTTCTTACACAAACACATCAATTTGCTTTAGAAGGCCTTTATTAACCCCGCCCCCCCGCCCCTATTAACCCCACACTTTTTATGATGGATGGATGCACTTTTTGGCTTCAATATCTCAACCACCATTCATTGCCATTATAAAGCTTGGAAGAACAGGACATTTTTAATATAACTCCAATTGTATTCATCTGAAAGAAGAAAGTCATATACATCTAGGATGGCTTGAGGGTGAGAAAGGCCTAATCCCATTTCTACCCCTTAGCCCTTCCCCTTTGTTTTGCGCATTTACGTGAAGGGGTAGGGGGGGTCTCGATTCTCTTTTGGTTGGAGGCATAGGGGTAAGGGAAAGGGCCCTTCAAATGAAGATTTTTCAGGACCACACTTCAAACAAAGATTTTTCAGGACCACACTTCAAACGAAGGGGTATGAGAAATATCAGCATAAACCGGCTACAGCGGCAACATGCACTCTTAAAAATAAAGGTGCTTCACAATGGCATAGAAGAACCTTTTTGTCTAAATGGTTCCATGAAGAACCTTTAACATCTGAAGAATCTTTCTGTTTCACAAAAGGTTCTTTTGTGGCAAAAGAAGGTTCTTCAGATTATAAAAAGGTAAGAAAGAGATGGTTCTTTAAAGAACCTTTGACTGAATGGTTCTTTGTGGAACCAAAAATGGTTCTTCTATGGCATCGCTGTGAAGAACCTTTTAAGCACCTTTATTTTTAAGAGTGTGGCAGCCCGAGCGAACAAAAAGAACCATAAATGTAAGCATTTTTGGCATTAATAAAGATTTTAACGAAAAGTAATCATTTGTTTTACTTTACATTCAATCGTGTGTTCATATTTACGGTCATGTTATTCAAAGAAATGCTTGCAAAAAATCGCTAAAGTTTGCTAACGTCATATCATTACAGACTGCACGATTGTGCCACAACATATTTTCATGTCTGGTCAGGGCGATAACCACCATAGACACTGAGACATCAATAATTAGAAATCGCTAAAACTTTTTCTCAAATATTGCCAATTCGAGAGAGAGCGAGAGAGAGAGAGAGAGAGAGAGAGGGAGAAATGAAAGTTGTGTGTATGCTCGTCTGTGCATCTCTCTTTACAATGAGTGAGTTTACTACAAAAACTGTGATTTTATCCTCTCGTTGCTGGAAAATATAATGTAGCGAATCAGTGTTATTAATAAAAGTCGTGGGGCAGTGTTGACAAGTTTCTTTGCTCCTGGATGTGTGAGCTGCGCGATCTCAGATAAATGTGTGTGTGTTTGTGTGTCAGTAAGCAGCGCATTAACGGTAAGGCTCTAATGTATAGGTGTGTGTATTGTAGGAGCTAGATGATGTATGATGACGTATAACGGTATAGTAGTCTTGGGCGAATATTTTCACCCCGACCCCTTGACAGTCTGTTTCAAGGGACAAGTGAAAGGGGTCAGCATAGAAAGGGCTGTAGCTAGTGGGGGGAAAAGGGTGACAGAGTGCATATGGCCCAGAGGTTTGTGGGGCCCCAGTGATCCCGCCCCCCCCCAAACGTGATTTTGTGATTGAGAAAACTCCAAAATTTAGAAGTGAGAATTACGATTCAGTGCATTTGCTGAAGAAGCTCTATACTGTAAGAGCTTAAATAGGTAAGAAAGACAGTGATGTAGTGTTTGTGTGTTAGGGGATGGGGGCAGAGTGAGAGACAAAGAGACAGAGAGAGAATTCAGTATTAAAGTACTTCCAGCTCTCTCTCTACTCCCACACATAATCAAACAAATCATGATTAAAAATATTTCAAGGTCCAGAGTCACTTCTATAAATCTGGAAGTTTCTCTTGAAGATATAGTCGGCAGCCGCCCCCCCCCTTACTTTCAGCCAACTTCTTTTGGATTTAACTCACCAGAATATATGTGTCTTTGGCTTTCTCTCTGGCTCCCTGCGTCTGCTGTGTTCTTACAGTAAAATAAATAGGCTGCATCTATCTGCAAAGTGCAGCGGAGGGTCTGAGAATAGGGTTATCCAAAGTGCATGTTCAGAAGCAGCACTAGAGAGAGACAACAGAATGAGAAAGGGTGAGAGATTAACCCGAATGAAGGAACATGAGAAACAGACAGACAAAGAGAAAAGAAATAGATAGACAGACGGAGACAGGAACATAAGGAAATCCTGCATGGAGACGATGAAGAGGGGAGGGGGGAGAGATAATGAAAGAGAAGAGAAGGCAAAAAACGAGAGAAAAAAATTCCACATGTGCAGCAGGCCCTTGTCTTTACGATGGCTATGATTATAATTTAGTGCTGCTGTTTCAGGGCTGACATCATCAGTGTAGCACCAATCAGATGGCACAGAGTCTATAAATTAATGAGTGGGCTAGAGTTCAGCTGACCGGGGCAGGGTCAAAGTTCATTCCACTCATGAAAAAGTTTCTAATGGAATGTGACTACGCAAAAATCAGCCCTGACTGAAACTACTTCGCATGTGTTTCATAACTATCAAAATGTTGTGGATTGTAGATATTTTAAACTGATATATTTAAAGGGTCTACCATGAACATATTTAAATTCTTTTTTTTTTAATACATTTTGGTCACATGACGAGTAAACATGTCAGTGATCAGTTAATTTTGAAAATGTAACTAATTTACTGACAACGTAGAATTGGAAAATACAAAGTGTATATATATATATATATATATTAGGGCTGTCAGTCGATTAAAAATGTTAATCTAGTTAATTACATGATGTGATGATTAATCAATCAAATTAATCGCAAATTACATTTGGCTGTGAAAATACCCCCCAAATGCACGGTGAGGAGGAGAGTTTGAGTGGTCAAAGACTCCAAGGATCACAGCTGGAGAACTGCAGAAAATAGTTGAGTCTTGGGGTCAGAAAGCCTCAAAAAAAAACAAAAAAAAAAACAACGAAAAACAATGTTGTTTGGGAGGGTTTCAAGAAAAAACTAGAAAACGCTCTCATCGCTCTCATCCAAAAACAAACTCCAGCATGTTTATTTGCTAGACACGACTGGAACTTTAAACTGGACTGGGTTCAATGGTCAGATGAAACTAAAAAAATTAGCTTTTTAGCAGCAAACACTCAAGATGGGTTTGGTGCACAGAGGGATAAAAAAGTACCCCATGTGTACAATTAAATATACTGCTGGATCTTTAATGTTGTTTTTCTGCTGGAGATTCTGGATATCTTGTTCAGATAGATGGCATAACAGATTCTATAAAATACCGATGGATAAAAAATTAAAAACTGACTGTCCATAGAAATCTTATAATGGGCCATGGTTGGATCTTCCAACAGGACAATGATCCACAAACAAACATCAAAATCAAAACAAGTTCCCTGAGCTGAACCCTATAGAAAATGAGTTTGGTGAACTGAAGAGGAGAAGCATCAACATGCAGCTGGAAATCTGAAGGGTCTGGAGAGATTCTGAAGGAATGGTCTCTGATCTCCTGTCAGATGTTCTCTAAACTCTTCAGGCATTATAGGTGAAGACTCAGAGCTGTTCTCTTGGCAAAAGGAGGTTGCAAAAAGTATTGGATAAAAGGGTATGAATAATTGTGACCAATGTGTATTAGAGAAAAACATTTATTTCATAATGACATTTCTCTTCCATTTTAAATTCTTATTCTCCAATGAAAGGTTAGATTTTAGTAAATTTTTTAAATAAAATATCTAAAGGATTGATGATACAGATTAATTTTCACAGCCTTCTTTGATCATATTTACCAATAATTTTGAGCACAACTGTATATGGTTTCCACAAAAATATTTTACATTAATAATAAATTAATAATAAATAAATTACATTGTAAAAAATAAAAAATATAAAAAGTTATATTAATTTGTAATAATTTTCCACAATAATCCTGTTTTTACCTGCATGTTAGATAGTTAAAAAATGCAAGTTGGGTGAGCTTAAGAGTCTTTTGGAAAAAAAAAACATTTAAAAAATCTTACTGACCCAAAACTATCCAACATTTTCATTTTGGTTCAACATTTCTTCTGGTTACACTTACAGTTCAGAATGTGCTCAGTTAGATTTTGGATAAATCAGGGATAGAATGAGAGGATTATTTAGAATTTATTTTTTAATAGTATTTTTTTTTTTTCTTATTGATTACAAATTCATCATCACATCAGTGGTCTAAATGTATTAGTAACTAGATACACAGAGACGTTAAAGACAATAATTTATGTTTTAAGGAGTGTGCGTGAATGTGTGTGGTATCTTTTGGCATACTCAGTCACTGATTGCCCAAATGATTATTATCTCCACATGGATTATGCTGTAATATAATGAGTTGGGAATGAAAGGGCTCTAGAGTGAACACCCAGGGTGAAGCGAGGGTGGAATCAGAGTTCAGAAAACATTGCACTAAAATGCACCTGCATAAGAGGTGTCTTAGGTGTGAAACTAGTACATACTGTATTTTTGCGTGTGCATGTGAGAGCACGTGTTGGAAACCAATGGGGGTGTGATTACCTGACTTGATTGACAGGCTGATGGCGCTCTGTATGTTACTAGCTGTGTTGACTCCTGCTCCCCGCTGTAGGCCGACATCAAGAATAACACACACCTCAGTAACGTCTCTCACCCTGCGTGAAATGCCTGGCACTTTGGAGATGAGAAGGCGAGAGAGAGAGCAGTCCTGGGCCCCATCACTCCACACTTCACCTGAGGAGAGAGACAGCAAGACACACAGACGGACAGACACACACAGAGAGGGTGACATGGAGGACATACTTAAAATAGGGTCATAGGGCAGCACTGGGTCTCAACTTACAGCAATTAAACAAACACACAATATTAAAGGGTGTAGAACAAATGTAATACTGAGGAACATATTAAGGTCTTGAATGCATTTAAAATTGAATGCAATTTCTTGAATGCATCCTTTGCCAATACTTCTTTTATTATGCAAATTAGGTCATAAACATTAGCCAAAGTAGATTTTTGTGCATTATGTTGATTTCGCTCTGCATGTTCTGTAAAAGCCTTTATCATTTTGAAAGCTTGCTCAAGACAGAGAGCAACCATTTAAAAAAATCCTTGCATTGTCCAGAATACCAATTCTGGTATTTTTGCCCTATACCCGGATTTCATTTTTCGTTAAAATCAGCAGTCTTACTATTCATTTCATTTTTTTTTTCATTGATTAAATATTTTTAAATAGAAAATCCTGAAAAAAGCACCATGGTTTTCACAAAAATGTTGAGCAGCACAATTGTACTATTAGCTGCTGAAAATGTAGCTTTGCATCACAGAAATAAATTACATTTTTAAAGATATTCAAATAGAAAACAGTTATTTTAGATTGTAATAATATTTCAAATTTTCACTGTAATTTTTCACTGTCTTGGTGAACATAAGAGAATTCTTTCAAAAACATTTTAGAAAATCTTACATACCCCAAACCTTTGCATGCTAGTATATAATGAGATGGTTATATATATTTTAAATAGCAATTTTATGTTATAACCAAAATTGCTTTCCTAAAATTTCTATTAAGTTATATCAAAATATTATTTCTGTTAATGTTCAAAACAACCATCTTTTTTTTTATAAAGATATATTACTTGATTATGGTTATTTGAAAGTTTGAAAGTTGCTGTGTCCCTAAAAATATGCAAAATACACCGTATTTACCATCAGAACTGACATGTAAAATCAAGACTCACAGAATCACAACCTTTCAACAAACAAAAAACTAACCCCGCAGAAGCCAAACATGTTGGCTGCGAAATGTAAAATTAAACTGTTTTTCGTCCATAATATCCGTTCCCACTGTTCCTCATCGTAAGCGTCAATCTATCACTTCAGGCTCATGTCCTCTCCTCCCCATCCCTTCACACCTCTCCCTAATTCTGTCCATCTCTCTGGAGCGGAGGAGAGCGGGAGGGATGCTGGGGGCTGGGAAAACCTGGACTTGACCCCTGAGTTCTAGGCTCCACAGAGTCTCCTCACCAAGCCTCCCTGATGACAGATGAATAGACAAACACTCTCTCACACACCAACACATACAGAGTTACAGACTACCACAACTTTGGAGATTTTCATAAATGCTCTGTTTTCTGTTGTTTCTCTCGTTGGCTTGTTATAAGTATATTCAACTGGTCTTTTTTGGCATGTACCACATGCTACCTATTCAGGGTTCAAAGTTGAAGGGGAGGTGAAGCTACATGTAAGAAGTGCAAAGCACAGCTAAGAGGAACCTACGCCAAAATCATCTATTCAGAAAATAAAAAAGAGATTTCACAACTCCGTCACATCAGATATTACAACAAAAAGACGTCGCCGCTTCCCATGCCAACTTATCGTGACAAAACACAATAAATACATGGTCTGTAAACAATATACCTGCAAAACGAGATGCCATCATGATTCAACTGCATGCTCTGGTGTGAAGTTGTTTAACGGGGCTTTACCGGGAGGTGTGAGCCAAATAAATAGCCAGGGATCGTAAATTACTGCCTGGGAGAAGCCGGCGACAAGGGGGAGGAGGAGGGGTGCATTGATTGTAGACAAAGATCGAGTTTTTCTTTCTCTTTACCCCACACCTACCCCTCAACTTTTTTTCCCCTTCCTGGCTCTTTTTCCACGGCAAGGAAACGATCTTGCTCCCGGCCACGGAAGTCATCGCTCTCAGACGTCTCCGTCTAATCATTTACAATGCTATTTTCCTTCTTATTTTGGCATTTTCCTCGTCGGTCTGGTTATTTGTTGCCATTTCTTTTTTGTCCACTCGTGGACAAACTTAGAGAATGAAGCTAAGTTTAGTAACGGTCGGCCACCTCTAATAATACCCACGTGAAATGGCATTAATTCCCACATCAGGAAAAATGCACGAGGACACGTGCGCAACAGCCTCTCCCACCTTCACACACACTCAAGATATGGCAAGCTGTATAAACATTTATTTCTTAAAACTAATTAGCAATACTAACTAGTATTGTATTGTATTCATTCATTCATTCATTCTCTTACTAGCACATAGGCCTATTTGATTTAGTAAGTAACCCACTTGTAACCAGCATATTTTTCAGTTTCTCTAGAAAATATTCCATAGTAGTACTTATTCATTAAATGTAATGAATTAAGTAAATGCAGCCTACTTATTTCGGATGGCGACTAGTATCTACTTAATTAGTCGCTACAAGTACTTACAGTCTTTCAAGCTTTTCTCTTGGGTTGTAGTATTAATTTTTAAAATATTATTTGAATTACAGAGACATTTTATTGGAATTAAAATATTAATTAAAATAGTTATTAGATATATTTAAAAAGTAAATTACTAATATTTATATCTTCTAGACTAGTAAAAAAAATGTACGGAATAATAGTGAGATGGTATTAGAAATGCTAATATATAAATACAAGTAATTCACTAAGAATTGAATAGAGAGCTTCCTAGTCATTATTGGAATAAGTACTAGTATCTAATGAATAGTTACTAGTAACATTGAGGATGCTGATCAATACCTGTTAATTAAAAGTTGTGCTAGTTAATTTTCAGAAGTAAATGTTAATATCGCTTGCCATACTCAAGGTCGTCAAAGTTGGTAAAACATTTACTTATGCTTGTGGACATAGGTGGGTTAAATGGTCCAGCATTGCAGTACAATGTGATATGAATGTTACAATTAATGCAGATTTATATTTTTGAGCATGTTCTTACAGATACTGCTCATGGCCTCCATTATAATCCGTCTTGTAATATGTTGCAAAAAATAAAATTAATAAAAATAGAGGAAGGGGGAAGAATGGCAGGGCTGATGTGCTAAAATTACACGCACCATGTCAATATATGCAAACACTACAGCAATTTATTCACACATTTTCTTTAATAAATCATAAATGCAATGGCATTTTATGATTTAAAACATGTTAATAAGTAACTCACTGTTGACTGTGATCGTGTAACAGGCAGTGGGTATTTGATATGTGTGTCTAATGAAGCTGACTATTGGCCAGGTGTGTGTCCGGAAAAGCATGTGTGCGTAAACACCAACACCAAACACCTGTCCTACTTTGTAAATGTGTGCATGCTTGCATGTGTGTGGTGTAGCTGCAGTAGCATATATTTGAGCCTGTACTAGCATCACATTTCAGTGTGTGTGCATGTGGCGTGCTATGATAATTATGTACATAGATGCACTTTGTTTTATGGGCCTTTAGTTGCAACACAACCTTTGGCCTGAGCACACCTTGACCTTTGGAAAGGCGGGGTCACCCTCTTGTTTTTGTTTTCGTGAGTGCATGAGGGAAGAGGGACTCTCCTTTAATCACTCTGTCATTTAGGACACATCCAAAGGGACTGGACATTTTTTTTACCACATTGTTAAAGGAACAGTTCACCCAAATATTAAAATGTGTTGTTATTTACTCAAACTCATGTCATTACAAACCTGTATGACTTTCTTTCTTCTTCTCCATCTTGGAGTTCTGTTTGTGATAATTGAGGTCTACTTGTGATAATTGTATTCAGCTGATTGTCCTCAATTGTTAATCTATGTAGAAAAAGGGTGAATGTTTGTTGTAAAGTGAGCACCGAAAATAGCAATGTGCTGAAACGTCTGCTTGCTCATGTCCACTTATTTTTAACTTACATGCACCCTGCACTTTTTTGCACAATGCAATTTATAAAATTAAAAATGTTTTGCTGGACTTTTTCAGCCTGGATTTGATTCAGTGTCCACTTTCCTGTTCACTTTCAAATATCCCTTTGGCTCTACACACCTGCTGTAAAAGGACTTCTTTTTTTCTTTTTTGGAGAAAAATTCTTATTTTATTATTTCTCAAGTTTACATGTCTTTCTTTCTTCTACATGTTTCAGTGTTTTGTTTTGTTTTATTTTTTTGTTGTTCTATTGTTTTATTTTCTTTTCTTTTCTTTTCTTTTTTTTCTTTTTTTTTCTTTTGTTTTGTCTTGTTTTGTTTTGTTTTGTTTCGGTTTTTGTTTGTTTTGTGTTGTTTTGGACCCTTAAAAAAAAACCCTGTTTGACTTTATATCTTCTGCATGACTCAGTGGTTTTGTTTTGTTTTGTTGTTTTGGGCCCCACATTTGGACCCTAAAAAACCCTGTTTGATACTATTTCTTCTCTTCCTTTTGTTTTGAACAGAAAACCTGTATGACTTTCTCTCTTTTTAATGTTTCAGAGGTTTTGTATTTATTTTTTTTTGGACAGAAAACCTGTATGACTTTCTTTCTTTCTTTCTTTCTTTCTTTCTTTCTTTCTTTCTTTCTTTCTTTCTTTCTTTTGTTTCTTTCTTTCTTCTGCATGTTTCAGTGATTTTTGCTTTGTATTGTTTTGTTCTGGACCCTGTTGACTTTCATTGTTTGGACAAAAACTATGACTTACAGGTTTTACTTAGTTACAATAATACAACATGCATGAGTGTATCGGCTTCCATTGTTTAAACAAAATATATTCTTTTCTGTCTAGAATTTTTTTATTTGAGTGGTGAACACTCCCTTTAATTGATAATATTGAAAATGATGTTCTTTTCAATAGGGCTAATGCAAGTTATTATTATAATTGTATCATAGAATGATAATGTTGCCCCATGAAGAATAGGTTCATTTGATCTCTCTGAATTGGACCATTTGTCCCAGTTACTCTGTATTCTTCCAGAATGTGAAAGGTGGGGGTCATATTCAAGAACAGAGTCCTCAATTACAATATAATAGGAGTCCTGTGGTGAACCCCCAAGAGCTACTAACACAAACACACTAGTGCAAGTGACAGTGTGTGTCTTAGAGAATGTGGGGGTGTTTTTTTTAGTTGCAGGGGGCCAATAAGGCAGTCAACTGGTGTAGTGCTGTGAAGAAAGAGAGACTGCAAGAGAAAGAAGGAAAGAAAGACAGCCTTGGCAAACTTAATAGTTCACAAACGCTATAGCTTAAAGTACACAGGGCACCTCTAAGGTTATTTTACTGATAGTGTGTTCTGAAAGCCAGTGGCCTTGGTGTTTTTTGAGAACTGCAGACTGGCTGAAATGTTGACGCAACTAAAAGGTGAGACTTGAGAACACCACTGCTGGATCCTTCTTGTTCACATAGTAGTCTATAAAAGACATAAAGTCTAAGAAAACTCCCTCTTGAGCATTTCTGAAGACGTAAGCTGGATGCTACTTTGGAGCAAGACTCATTATTATTGCTGCATTATTGTCGATTCTCCCCCCCTTTTTTCCAGCCGCTGTCTCTCTTTCTCCCCCACACTTGGCTTGTTCTCTGGCCCAGGCCTTATAGTGGGGTTATATAAGAACACATTACAGTTTTAGCGCATTCTGGCTCTGGTAGCTCTGGCAGCTCTGATATTTGACAGCTCATTCTCAGGAAATCCTCAATATGAACTACCTTGAAAAATACGCAAGCGTACACATGCACAGGTGAACAAAATGAAGGATCAGTGTCTTGTTCTATGGTGAATTTTTTTTTCATCAAACATTTCTAGTTTTAAATCTTGTTAGAAGTGGATGCAATTTGAAATGATTCACAGAGTGGTTGTGATAATTCTAAAAATTTAATTGGCCTCATATAACACTGAGGTTTAAAATACACATTATATTGATCAAAAGTACAGTACTTTTACATTATTACAAAACAAATCTATTTCAAATAAAGGCTTTTTGTTTATATATAGAATTCTGTTTATATATATCACAGTTTCCACAAAAAAATATTAAGAAGCTCAGACTGTTTTCTAAAGACTGGTATAACGGTTGCTAAAAATTCAGCTTTGCCAACCAAGGAATAAATTATTAAAATATTTTCAAATTATTTAAAATGGTATTTTATGTTATTTTAAATTTTAATAATATTTCACAATATTACTGTTTTTACTGTTTTAATTAAATAAATGTAGCCTTGGTGAGCACAATAAACTTCTTTCATTAAATAATAAATACTAAAACATAACATAATAATCAAAGATTAAGTTAATAATAAAATGATTAAAACGTTTGTACTGTATAAATATTCATAAATAACTTTTTTTTTTTTAACGAGACAATACTGGCTAAGAGAGTGATTTTTGCAGTCTACAAGGAATTTGAAATAAAAGCCTTAGTTAAGTCCCCAAGAAACCATGGAGCCATCCCAGAATTCTGATGATTACTGCAGTGGTTACAGACACAGTCACCAATATGCATAGCCATACGTCACATTGTTGACACACACATGTACAGTCAAAAAGCAAAAATCCTTCAGCCGAGTCCACTGTCACAGTAGGATAAATTGTCACCCCCTCCATAACTTCCTTCATGGTCAAAACTGCTCTACAATATCCTGTTTTTACCGCAGGATAGAGAGCACAGTGCAGAGAAAATGAATAAAGGAAGGTGGCCCTGGGAAACCTCTGTCTTTGGCCTCAGTAACGCTCAACAGAAAGAGAAAATATTGAAAAGAGGAAAATGAGCTATCCATCTTAAAGAATAATGGAAAGGAACAAAGAACAGAAACTGAGTAAATGAAGAAAAAAAAAATAGCTTGAAACTGCCTTAACCTCAAGCATTTTTGAAAAATCATCATGGTTGACTTTTGGAGATGTGATCATAAAATCTAGACTATGGAAAATGTGATAATAGTATTTAAAAGTCATGAACTCTCCTTATCATTGCTGGAAATATTTGAAAATGTTATTTAATTTATTTTTAAGTGTGTGACTTGTAATGTCAGTACTTGAATAGATAAATTTAAACAATGTCCTTTGGGTTTTGCTGGCCTGGTTGGCGATCTTAACTTGCCCCTCTGATAAAAGTTATTTAAGGAAAACTGAATAAGTTTCAATAATTCAAAGTGATCTTTCTGTAGTGTTTTACAATTTACACAGCATGCCAGCTGTGTCCAAGCTCACCGCCAATCACTGCGCTCAGTAGTAGACTCATTTTAGAAGTGACAGTTATTCATATCAGTGAGTTGTGTGATGATGATGATGGCATGGGCATTTAAAAAACAGTGGATGAAATATTGCTTATGAAGCACTACTCCTGAGGTTAAGGTTATGAATCTGATGCAACAGTTTCTTGACCCTGCACCTCATCACCTGGGCAACAAAAACTAAGACACCAAGAGATAACACGAGCTAATTTGGCCAATAGCAATAAAGGTGGATGACGGAGCCTCTCTGTAAAGCAGGTGGGCTACATGTTGACGTGCCTGCATAGAGCCAACATGTTGTAGCCCAACCCAAAACCTTAGCACCATAAAGCCAAGCTGGAACGCAACCTTTGATCGCCAACACTCTGCGGAGAGAAGTACACTCAGACACCGAGAGTCATTCACACAAACATCTACGAGGATACAGGTTACACAAAAGAACTATATAAGGTCATAAACATCAAAGCATTCATATACAATTCATATATGGCCTACGTCTTGGCATTATAAAGTCAGGACGTTTTAAAAATTAACACTTTTAACAACCACCTTTGAAAACAAAACAAGAATGGGACGTTTGGTCTTTTTTTTGTGTGGGAATAAAGCAAAAAATACAAATCTTCAAATATTCTGAGAGATAATTAAGTGAAATAATACTCATATTCAACCTGTTCTCATGAGAAAATGTAAGTATTTTACGAGGTGGCAATTTGGTATGAATTAATAAGATGGGATTCATACAAAAACATATGATTTTCAGAAAAAAAGCATGAAATTCTACCCCCAAACCTAAAATGTCAGTGGGGTGTAGGCAGATCATACAAAAAAAAAAAAATGTACGAATGAGATACAAATGTATTCATATGAATTAGCCACCAATTTGGCAAAAAAAAAAGAAAAATATATGTATTGCCATGAGAGTGCATTAGTATATTAGTTTAAATCCACAGAGTGGTTTGTGGACACTGAAAAACAAAACAAATATAAATCCATGGAAATCACCCCACAGTCCTCATTATAATAAAAAAACAGGATGATATTGATGTCAAAATATGATAATCTTATAAAACACACTGTGGCCTGTTTGACCATCAACAGCCTTTAAAAAGTTGCTTTTTTTATCTACATAGTTCTGAACTTTTTTCCATTAATTACTGTTTGAAACCCAAAAACATTTTAAATGCATTTTTAAAAAAACATTTTCATAGTGTAGAAAAAATTAAAGGAGAATTACAATATTTCTACAAACAAGTGCGGACGCAAAGCAGATGTTTGGTAATTTTATATGCAATAAAACAATGATATAATTCCAATATATATCAACAAAATACAGCAAATAAATTTAGGTTAACATATTCAGACAAAACAAAAGACAAAATTTCAAACAATTAATATAAATGTGCCCCTTTTCAAAATGTGCTGAAAAGCGAGGGTCATTGCACTTCAGATCATCGGAGGAATACAATACAGCATTAAAAGTGTCTGGAATCAGCAAAGACAACAATGAAACTTTTAAAAGCCTCATCCAGGGAAAGTATGCGATCTAAAGTCATAACGACCATAAAGACGCATTCCCTGAAGGATAAGGGGAATTATGGGAGAGACTTGTGTTCCTCCACCATTCTTATCTCAACATAAATAATGTATCTTAAAAGTTAATCATTAACATCTAAGCCATGAAACATGTTCAGAAGCCATAAAAAGCATGTTTTTTTGTCCTCCCGATCATTGCTTAAGGAACTTAAGAACTGTTGCCGAGTCGCTGCTTGTCGCCCGCTGTATTTTGGCGGAATTGGCCGTGACATCACAGACAGATATGCCATGATAAATCAACGAGGCAAAGTAGCACACATTACAGTCAATCTCTGGCATTCCTAAGCTCTGTCTCTCTACATTTGTGTAAAGGTTCTATTAGGTAGATCTTGTTAAAAGTCTTTTCTCCCAGAATGCACTGGAGAGGTTTAGAGAAGGTAGTAGGTCTCACATCACGCTTGGGACAGCGCACACCAGGAATTCTGTGGGGCGATTGACGTCGGGGTGTATATGTAGTCTTCATATTTGATGTCCACGTGTCCTGAACTGGTGCTGTCCATCTGTTTCGATGCCTTATAAAGAACAAAGAGAGACATTGTTAGATGCCAAATCGAGCTGTACAGTAGATGGGCTATTTTTAAAGGGATAGTTCACCCAAAAATGAAGGTGAGTAACGTCCACACGAAGCCAGAGCTTTCCCTATCCGATCTTTTTTTTCCCCTCATCTCAAGAAATATCTGCGTCCACACGAAACCACGAAACCGACACAAAATGATGTAGTATACATGCCAGACCAGCATGTGGCGCTGTAATTCTGACACATAGATACACTAAAAACTGAGAAGAAGACTTGGACTATGCGCATAAACCTTGCACTCGGTATACAAACGAACATGGAAGAATACATTTATTAATCTGTGTTAATGTTAGTTAATAAAAAGACAATCGTTCAGTGTTTGTTCATGTTTTTGTTGCTGTTAGGTGACGTAGTGGTGTCTGACTAGGGGCGAGACGTGGGCTGATGACGTCATTGTTTCAGAAAATATACGGATTCGCTGTCCACACGAAAACGCAAGGGCGGCGTTTTCAGATTTATCCACTCTGGGACCCGGTTTCAAAAAATATCGGTTTCACTCTCCCAAAACGCCGGATCCGTCTGGACGAAAACGCCTATACGATACAAAATGTATGCGTATACAGCTAAACGCATCTCCGTGTGGACGGGGCCTAAATGATGACAGAATTTTCATGTAGTTCCAATGCAAAGTGTTAGCTAATTTAAAAGTTAATGATGTTGTTTTGGACTTGGAGAAAACAGCTGAGACATTGTTCAAAATAGATTCTTCTGTGTGTTCCACAGAAGAAAGAAAGTCATACAGGTTTGGAACAAGAGTTCCAACTTTAAATAAACAAGGTTTCGAAAGGAAGGTTAATTTCAGTGACCAAAGAACCTTTTGTCTAATGGAAAGGTTCAATGAAGGTTAAAGGTGCTTCATGAAACCACTGATGCCAATAAACTTTCTTTTTTAGAGTGAATATGAACTCTGGAATCAATCATTTATCTATCCCATCTTTAATATTTGCCTTTCAGCAACGGTGACATTTACAAAGGAAAAATACAGTGAGTACATACTTGTGTGACTGAGACAACAGTTTGGCCTGCATACGGTGAAGCTGCAATATTGGGTTCGCTCTTTATTGTACGTCCACACGAAGCCAGAGCTTTCCCTATCCGATCTTTTTTTTCTCCTCATCTCAAGAAATATCTGCGTCCACACGAAACCACGAAACCGACACAAAATGATGTAGTATACATGCCAGACCAGCATGTGGCGCTGTAATTCTGACACATAGATACACTAAAAACTGAGAAGAAGACTTGGACTATGCGCATAAACCTTGCACTCGGTATACAAACGAACATGGAAGAATACATTTATTAATCTGTGTTAATGTTAGTTAATAAAAAGACAATCGTTCAGTGTTTGTTCATGTTTTTGTTGCTGTTAGGTGACGTAGTGGTGTCTGACTAGGGGCGAGACGTGGGCTGATGACGTCATTGTTTCAGAAAATATACGGATTCGCTGTCCACACGAAAACGCAAGGGCGGCGTTTTCAGATTTATCCACTCTGGGACCCGGTTTCAAAAAATATCGGTTTCACTCTCCCAAAACGCCGGATCCGTCTGGACGAAAACGCCTATACGATACAAAATGTATGCGTATACAGCTAAACGCATCTCCGTGTGGACGGGGCCTAAATGATGACAGAATTTTCATGTAGTTCCAATGCAAAGTGTTAGCTAATTTAAAAGTTAATGATGTTGTTTTGGACTTGGAGAAAACAGCTGAGACATTGTTCAAAATAGATTCTTCTGTGTGTTCCACAGAAGAAAGAAAGTCATACAGGTTTGGAACAAGAGTTCCAACTTTAAATAAACAAGGTTTCGAAAGGAAGGTTAATTTCAGTGACCAAAGAACCTTTTGTCTAATGGAAAGGTTCAATGAAGGTTAAAGGTGCTTCATGAAACCACTGATGCCAATAAACTTTCTTTTTTAGAGTGAATATGAACTCTGGAATCAATCATTTATCTATCCCATCTTTAATATTTGCCTTTCAGCAACGGTGACATTTACAAAGGAAAAATACAGTGAGTACATACTTGTGTGACTGAGACAACAGTTTGGCCTGCATACGGTGAAGCTGCAATATTGGGTTCGCTCTTTATTGTAGAGGCGTTCTCTGATGCAGGTAATGAAGTGGGAGATGCAGCGCCAGACACTGTTGACCCTGAAGACAAACAGAACAAAATGTGACTGACAGCCACAATAAAGGAACAGCAAACTGGACATGTTATTTTATAGGTTATTGCAAATGACAATTAATGGCGTCAAACATTGGCTGGTGTTTGTCCTGGTGCCGCACACGTACCACATGTCGACTAAATGCAGAGAAAAGTGCTCTCACTCTCTCTTTCACTCCCCTTTCCCTCCCTTTACTCTCTCACTCACCCCATATTTCTCTCCACACATTCTCTGACTCACTTACTCCCACACTTCCATCCAAATCACTCATGTCTGCTTTCGTCTAAAAATGAGCCTTTTTCAAAAACATCTCTTTTAAAATGCGTTTCTCAACTCTTACCTGAAGATGCTTTGGTTTTGGGCATCTTTGGTTTGCGTTTTCTCGTCTGAATGCTTTCTTTCTTCATTGCTAATGGCCTTGGTATCTAAAACAAGAGTATAGTAAACGCATTATAATTTAACTATGACAGATTATTCATTATGCAATCAATCAAGAGTTGGTGGTTTAGTTATAATGGCGGTTGAACTGGGTGAGAATATGGGTCTTGTTGTTGCAGTTGTAACTAGATTATATTTCCTTTTTTCTTGTGAGAGTAAGTTTGGCAGCGGTGAGTTCTAAGAAACACTAGTTTACAGAACAAAGCTTATTTAAGTGACTCCCCTTCCTTTCTTCGTTCTCATTCTCTT
>NW_015560620.1:181984-193132 GCF_001515605.1 Sinocyclocheilus anshuiensis | reverse complement strand
CGCACACACACACACACACACACACACACACACACACACACACACACACACACCCGGGCTGACGTGCTCGAGCATGCACCCTCCCAAATCGAGCTCTAGTTAGAAATATCAGTCTTGTGTGGCACAATAATGCCGACTGACTCACATGCACACTCACCCCGTGGAGCTTCATGTACAGTCCGCAGGCGTTGCAGACGGGCTCTCCCTCTGCGTTTCTCCTCCACAGCGTGGTCGTACTGGTATGACAGTTAGTGCAACACAGACCTGCTCGCCGTGACGTGCTTTGCTGCGGAGACAAACATACAGAATTTAGGGAAGTGATAAATATGGCGGACTTTGAGAGAATTTTACAGAGCTGAAGAGAGGAACTGAGACAGGGAATGAAAGAAATAAAAATACCCCTCAAACAAAAGGGGAGATAAAATATAAATATAATTTTCACGAATTAAAAATATCCTGAATCATAAATGTGTTAATAAAAAGGTTATATGTTTTGTTAAAAACATTTTGCACTGGCTAAGATGTGTAAATGTATTATACAGCATTTATTTTAAATGCAAGCAACTATGGTCATAAATAATAGAGAAAATGGACAGGAACTCTGTGAGCAGGCCTTTATATTCATTCCAAGCATCATTTTATTAATTCAAAGGAGGATTTTAAAGGTACACATCATTAATATTCGTCTAGAGAAAGAATGAAGCTTCTCAGCTGAAATTCGGCATAAAGTTTAGCGTTGTTTTGAGTTTTGCACTGCTTGGGCTAAAAACAGTCCGACCCAAGGACAAGGTCATGAATGCAAAAATGAAAACAGAGAGGTAGAGACGAGTGAGAGAATTGCGTGAGAGAGAGTAATAAAGAGAATGTGTGAGAGAGAGAGTGAGAGAGAGAGAGAGACTCCTGGGAAACAGGACAGCAGTGAAGGCTTTGCTCAATTTCTCTCTTTCAATGGCCTTCCCCGGTACTAACCCTGAGATCAAGCCACTACCCTCTTAACATGAATATAAATGAGCAAACATAATTTCATAAAAGTTTTTCCAGAAAACCAGCAAAAAGGTTTATATCTTGTCTGGGGACATACGGATATTTTACTTTTCCTTCTAAGCTTGAGGTCTGTATTTGTCTAATAAAAATAATTTAATTTCAAGTATTTGCCAATGAGGAATAGGCCTACTTCACATTAAAAATGATTTGTCTGGGAATTTGGAAGAAAAATGTGCTTCATGTGTTAACATCTAAATCAACTGCTTGAATTCATCTGAATTTTTTTTTTTTTTTAATATGATTGAATAAATGATTATTTAATTGAATCAATGTTTATATTAGGTCAAACCAAAGAAAGTAATTTTAAAGGGTCAGCAGGTAAGGTAGAAATAACTGTTTAAAGTAACACCTGCACCTGCTCACTTTTTACAATGTTGCATTGGAAAAGTTCGTGTAAACCCTAAAAAAAACAAGTAAACGATAATTAACAAATGGGCATTTACCAGGCGTTTCTGTGGTTTGATTAGAGGTCGATTGATGCCGTTTATCTTGTGGTAGAGGCCGCACGCATTGCACAGGTAATGTCCGGTCCCGTCTCTCCTCCACAGCGGCGTTGAGATGGAGCCACAGTTCACACACTCGCGCCCTTCACACGGCAGCTCTTCCAGCATGTCTGAAAGGAGATACAGCTAGTTTTTCATTCATTTCCCACGGTTTACTTCTAGGTTCAAAGCGATTTATGAGAGGACAATGTTCGTTAAAATCATAAAATTTCGCGAGACGAAATAATTGTTAAGTTCAAATGAAGGGAACGCTCAGTGTAATGAGATGTAACTGTTGTAATTTTTGTTGTTTCTTCCTGTTTTATTTCTCTAAAAAGCCAAATATCAATCAACTTAAATGGACAAAAAAAAAAAATTAACGATGTATATAGCCTAGGCTATTGATCAGAGCTCATAGACGCTGCGTGTTTTTAAATATACGCCGTTTCCAATTTAAAGCGGTGACTTGACTATTAAAATAAAGTTTTAAAACGTTCTATCACACAAAGATTTCTTTACGTGTTGCGCAATTTCTGACTACATTTAAACAGTTTAAAATTTGTTCAAATATAGGCATAGCTATTATTTCCATAAACAACAGGGTTCGCTCTAACATTTTATGGATTTGTAGGCTATATGATTTTTATATAAAGGGAGCGTTCTAAAAAGTTTGCGCATATAACAAAATATAGCCTAATTTAAAGAGGTAGAATATTCAAATAGGCCTAGTTATTATTCCCCTATCCAATATGTTCATATTTGCTAAAATAAATAAATAAAATTAAATAACTATAGACTTTTATTTATGTGTTAAGAAAAAGCCTAATGTAGGCTATAATACAAGTTGTTTTTCATTTTTAAAGCCCTGTAAAAACTCCACACTTTGCATTGATTCAAATAAACCTATAGGTAAGGCCTGGTGTTTTCTGAGCATCAGCGGTATGGAATGTGACAAAACTCTAGACGGAATTAAGAATGGATTAATAAGAGAAAATCCAGGGTCACTGGAGTGTCTATTAGGGCGGCTGACGAGGCACGAGGGCCTCAGGCGAGCGGAATGTCAATGGGGCTCTTATCAGTGTTAAAGATCCAGGGGTCACCGATCAATCAAGATAATGACACGTGACGCTCTCCAACAATTTATTTCAAATAAGACGTGCGTATTAATAATCTTTCTAGAATGATGTGTTGCCATTTTGCAGTTGAACATGTCTAGGCTGTTTAATCTGGTTGAGTTTTTCCTGACGGACTGCTGTAATCTAAAATGCAGCCTTACTCAAGTTTATTAAACAATTTTCGTAGCAAAACATCAAAATACGCAACTGCTCAATATCGAACGCCCGAGCCTTATGTAAGCCCGAACAAATCGCCCTCGGTTGTAGAAAGAAATGTGACGTTTTATGGACTATCAAAGAAAATGTGTCCACCTAAAGCACTGAGCTTCAAAGGGAACGGCCGCTAAATGTGTATCTGACCGTAATGGTCTGTTTAGAAAAGTTTGATCAAGGTGACAGTAGCTTGGATAGTTCTCACAATTATGAGGTGTGCACGGGACCCTTTCATCAATCCACAAGTGGACAGACAATAGCAGGGAATTAAATTAACATTTAAATTAAAGTGATTGCATTGCCCATTAAACGATGTGTATTAGTGGAATAAGATCAAGTTTTGTTTTGATAAGGTTTTGTAATGTGCCTGTGTACCCTAGCCAAGCTGGTATTCTAGTGACTTCTAACAACGATAGTCTAACATAAACACCAAGACAGCAATAAATAACCCTGAACACCACTGCTATAAATTGTGATATCACAGCATCAAACGAAACCCCCTCAATTCCAACCATTTTTGCCTGCTGACTAGAAAGATGGATTTTAAACTAAATGTAACAACTAACTTTAAAATACGACATGTGTGCAAAAGGATACTCAAGCCTACAGAATCCTAAGCGAAATTATTTTAGAAGTGCGTTAAAGTGATGCAGCCCAAACGTTTTGTTATTTTGTCAGTGTTTTGCTAGTGTACATATATTTACATCAGAGAGAAAAAATAATAACTATTGTGACCAGTCATTTTACCTAAACTGGACCTCCTTCCCGGTAGAGTTCCCTGGCGTCCCTGAAGACCCATCATGCCGCCATCGAAGGGCCCTGGCGTCCATGAGGTTGCCATCTCTGGGCTCATGTAGGCCGCGTACGGACTGGAGTACGAGCCACCGACGGAGCGCACCAGGGCACTTCCATATTGATCTGCCCGGCCGCTGTTACCCAACACCAGCGGATTCTGGTACGCGGCGTCCCTGCCGGTGCTGCTGCTTACCGGCGGGCTGTGCGAATAAGAGAAACCGGGAGGAGGATGAGGGCTGCCCGGGTTGAAAGAGGAATTCTCCGTGCCAGTCTGTGGCCAGGCGTGGTGACTGCCGAGCCCGTGGGCTTGATGCGTGGACTCACACGTCTGTAGGTAGGGCAGGGTCTGGAGCATGGCAGGTACACGGGTGGTGGGCACATATACAGGTGAGCTGGCGGACGGATGGATGTAGTTCCCGGAATCGTGTGCGTAAGGGGACGGGTTGGAAGATAAAGCCAGACTCGAATACATAATGTATCCAATGACTAAGCTATCCTTTTAAGTGTTGAAATCTTAAAATTCGCCCAAATTGCAGTGAAAGCCTCGATAAAGTCCAAAATCTCCAATGCAACGGTTTCGTGAGCAGCGGCCTCAGAAAAAGGAATTCACTCCTAATGAAAAACCAAAAACCAAAAATCAAATTATTTTACAGGACTTAGATAGCCGAAGGTTTATAAAAAAGGAGAATAAAATTGAATTCAATGAAACGCATAGATAAATTGTTATGGACTAACAACATAGGCTATTCCAACATTTGCAACAATGCTTTGAAATCAGGAATGTAATAAGTCGAATTTTATAAACAATCATAAACTGTATAAAAATACATCGGCTATTGGCTACAGTCAAGATGGACAAACCGTTATAATTGTCATGATTTTTCGGTTATCTGTATCTTTAGATTTGTATTTAATAGACTAAAATGTCATCAATTAGCCTGCTGTCCATATCTTTACATAGGGATATAAATAATTATCAGCAGCAGTCTCAGATATCCTGGGAAAACTCTATACCGAACCATTAAATCATTTGTGGGGATCGAATCAATCCGCACTGTTATCTCTCTAACATCTATAATTTATCACTGAAAACGCAGATTACATAAAAAACGTTGATAGCTGTAAGGAAAGGGTTTATATAATTTCATCCAAGAGCTCTCGCTGTATTATCTCACCAGATAAGGACGGTTAGTGATAAAGTCAGGAACCCTCTTTTCCAAGTGACTTGATTGAATATCGCCGTGGAAGTTCCCAGTCTCTTCTTTCTTCTTGATTTTAGCCCAGAATTCAAACTTCAACGCGTCTGCGTAACACGAAAAACTTGTAGTTGTCCTCTCCGCGTTTGGACGTGTCACTGTGCCTTGTCTGTATATCTGGAGATAGCTGCTGCTGCAGATAATGCCTAATATAACTGTTCTCTGATTTGCTCTCTACTTTACTGCGAGTTATTTGTAAGAGCAGAACCACGTGACGCGCTCCAAAGGTAGGACCCATGGAGGAGGAGAAGAACGAGGGATAAACTAGATGGTGTGTTGCGGAGGAGGGGTGTGCTCCTACCTGTAAGATCTACATTTGCTGAGTCCACTGCATTTTAAACGACTGTGTTTTTAAGTCGATGAAAGTTAACTTTTAAAAGACATTTAAAGCAGTTGGAAAATTGCTTTGACTGAGGCACCAAAGCAACTATGATCCAAGTATGCGCAATAGAAAAATCACACATTGTTCTATAGTGCTATAAAACATTGTTTTACTTTTTTACTTGTTATAATTTAGCTACTTTATTTTAAATAATTTAAATGGGTCTAAATACGTTCCAAATAATACCAAAGCACTGGACTAATACGCGTTTTTCTTGCGCTACTGTGCACATTATGTTTTACAGTAATGGCTTGGGATTTTGTTTGTACTTTCTTGTAAAATAAAAATGTTGCAGTAAAATAACCTAGCTGTCTGTGCGAGAACGTAAAGCTCAATTTTATGGCCCGATAAATCTGGATGTGTTCTCTATAAAAGCTGTAGGAGATAAGAGATACGAGCGACAGCTTAGTATGACGATACAACAATAATCACACTCATTATACTCAGTTGGAAATATTGTTATCTTAGCGGTATTGTTTGAGTTATCACCCCTCCCCTTTTTTCGGATAAAAATAGAGTTTTAAATATGTATGTAAATAAATACATTACTTACACGTGCTAATGTAAAGATAACGCAGAATAATACAATCTCAAATAAAAACGCATTGAATAAAGCAATAATAAGGGATGATACAAAATTCCAAACGCACGTTTTAGATTAATTTTTAAAAGGGTTGATTAACGAAAAACTCTTCTGTGCAAATAAATTGGCTCAAAAATATCAAATAGGGATTTCACTTCTCAGATAGGCCTATTTAGTGATAAATTAAGTAAAGTAACCAAGCGTAGTAAATTTCTCTTAAATTTCAGAAAGGTGGTCGCCAATCAGTCTCCTCGACAGGCCGCTGATAATGAGATTAATAAGTGATGTTGCGACCTGTGAACTCATTGCTCGCGCCACAAACGCGTGGAGAGGACAATTGAGCACACACCCTGTCTGCAGCGAGGGAGCCAGCGACTGTTTGATCACTGGAGAACCTACACGGGTTAAATAAATCCCCCTTCACCTCTCAGGCGTTTCATTTGATCAAATCCGTCTTTACCTGAGAGTAAATCACCACAGAGGATTTTCAATGGAAGCCGTTTCGTTTTGTCAATAGATAGGCCTATAAATAATGTGGTCACACATTGTTTGGCACAATAACACACACTTGAAATAAAAGTAGGCTAGTAAAAATGAATGATTATTAATGTGTGCTAGCCTACCTGAATCTACACCGTTTTATGAATTATTATTTTAGGTTACATTGTTTTTGTTTTTAAAATATTTTGGGAATCTAGCAATTTATCACCTGGCATCCATTCAATTGTCCTAAACAGTTTTTGAAAGACACCCTCTGCCACACAGACAGCCGTCTTGACAGACAACCAAAGCAAGAACTTAACGATGCAGAGAAGAACTGTAAATTCTGTTCTGCATGAACGGTCACGCGAAATGCCAAGTTTTAGTTGCTTAGTTGTTTTAGTTGTGTGTGTTTGTTTGTGTGTTATTGCTGGGAAACACACACACACACACACACACACACACACACACACACACACACACACACACACTAATGCGGGGATAAATCACTGTGTAATCTATTTGAAATAGTTATGTGTTTAAAGATGAACTTGCCTTGTCACAGAACAGCCTTGTCACTATTTTTTTAAATAAATGTAAAGATGCGAGAAAAACGCAATCACCGCTGCTTAATTGCAATTAACATGTGATTAAACATAACGAACGACGAATCTTACAATGGGTTAAACAATACGCTGTATTTGATATTCTGGAACTCATTTAAACACATAACCCAGTTTAATTTTTTTAAATGACGTTTATAAAATCAGATAAATCTGTTACCATTAGCTAAACAAAATAAACAAGTGTCTGAGTATACAGCACTGTTTGTAAGTAATAATTCGATTGATAGTATTCTGAGATAAAGTCAGACTGGCAGAGGTAATACTGAATGACGTCAGACACCGGAAGACTGAAGGAGGGGAACTTGAGTTATGAATCCACCACAGACTACTTCTATTAATTGACGAATGACTACTAGCCTAATTGATTTAGCATTTCATACCTTTCATGACACCGTTCTGGTTGCTTGAAACTTCTTCAGCTAGTCTCCATCTATGTTAAAGCATTATTACACGTCCAAGAATAGATTCGACCATGCTTTGATCAGCCTTTCAAAGTTGTTGCTGGTAGCCTATAAATAAGTATACAAATAAATAGTTTTTTTTTTCAGAATGAAATTGATAAAAATGGCCTGTTTGCTACACGATTCTCATATCATGATGTAAAAATCTTACAAGTCATTACATTTTTGATCCCCTGACGCCGTTTGTTTGTTTATTTATTTATTTATTTTGTATTTATTGATTTATTGAAAAAAAAAATTGTCTAAAATGCTTGGGTAAGGATAATGAGAGCAGTATTTAGAACTAAGAAATACAAAATGATAAACAAAATACGAAATGAACTAACAAACATTGATTAAAATTTGAGGGAAACAATTTACCAATTATAAACTTTATAATTTTGCCTGCAAAGTGGTTCCCTAAATCATATAGGCCCATCTTTATCTTCCAAAAAAAAAAAAAAAAAATGATTGTTAGTTTTTATTACATTTACTGTTGAATCAACAATATTATTATGTAGGCAACTATAGTCACCATGATAATTTTCGTAAGGACTATTTACATAACCAGAGACTGACCGGGGGGAGCAGTTTGATGGACAGCTAATGAGGCTCGCGCGGAGAGGGCCTCACGAGGCACCTCATTCATAAGCGCGCGGTATCAGCCGTCCCCTCATGAGAGACAAGCATTAAACCCAGCCTTAACCCCCAGCGTTTAGTAGCCGCTGAAACACTCAGGATGAACCTCTTCCAAATCATGAAGGGATCAGCAGGAGATTAATAATGCTCAATCTTAACGACTGCGTAAAAGAGACACCCTTCGCTACCTCTCCCCCAATACTGTTGATGCGCTCATCTTACTTTGTTATTAGACCAGCCACACGTCTAATTGTGACATAAATCTTCCTATTATATCGGCGTTAGCCTACGTCGAAGTATTCAATAAAGATTCTACTTTTGCTAGGATAAGATTCTACTAGGATATATTATAATCTTGAGTTTTTTTACGGTGTACTTTGATGCTGTCGTTTGTGTAAAGCGCGCATTCCTTCAAGGTAAACGGAATTTGAGTCTTCAAGTTTAGAAGCAGGCTGAGATAACTCAAGAATGCTTAGAGGTATTTACTGTCTATATATGGTCCTTCTCACTAATTTCACCTCCACTGGTACCTTACATTGTGTGGTTGCAGACAATATTGTTTATTAATATTTATTAATATTGTTTTAATAGCTTTAATTCAGGCTATAGCCTATATCAACTACATAATTTTTTTTTCTCACACAAATTATACAGATCCTATTTACTTATAGGTTACTTACTTTTCTATATAAATAATAATAATAATAATATAAATTTTTTAGGCCACCTTAATTTTTATAGAGGCTATCTTTCCTTTATTCTTGTCATTTGTCTTAAGCATAAACCAATTTGTATGACATAAATAACGTTTCTGTCATTCATATTTATTTCCTGTTTATGCCTATTTTTATTATTATTTCCTATATTGTTTGACTGTTTCTGTAATTCAATATTTATTTATATTTATCCACTTCCTATTTATGTATAGGTTTCTTATTTTCATATATTAATTATTTATTGAAAAATAATATATGATTGAAATAATCTTTTTAAATACTGAAAAACTAAAGCATTATATTAAACAAGATTATTCTGTAGCCTATATTATCCTTTTTTCTTACTATTTGTGTTAGGTATAATCAAATTTTCATAACAGGAATGACATTTTTTTGTTGTTTCTGTAATTCACATTTTGTTTTACCGTTTCTGTAATAAAATATAAAATACATAAATCCTATTTATGTATAGTTTACTAATTTTCATATATTTATTATTTACTAAAAAAGAAATAATATATGACTTTAAAATAAATGTTTCAAATTCTGAAAAACGAAAGCTTTATATTAAACAAGAATATTCTGTATATTATTTCAGGCCTATCTTATATATATATCTTTTCATTTTGTCTTGACATTTATGTTAACATTTAATCAAATTTGCATGACGTGCATGATGTTTTTTGTTTCATTGTTTCTGTAATTCATATTTTTTATCAAAGAATACAAAGATTAAATGAAATATTGTCCTTGATCAGAATAAAACTGTGGTCAGTCTGTTGTGGTTTTTGTGGATAGTTCGGCTCATAACTAAAGACACTGCAGCCACTAATCAAAGTTTATGATGTAGTGTGTGACTGTTATGACTTTGTGTGTGATAATGTGGTTTTAGTACAGAGATTATGAGGTTTTGGAGTAATGTCATGACTTGTATTTGAGATTGTAAGATCATACTGATTTCAGTTTGACGCTTCTTCATTTTTTTTATTTTTTATGTTGTGTTAGTGTGCTTTACCTTGAGAAAATATTGCATGACGTTTAATTGTGATCACAACATTGTGATTAGACCAAACAACCATGATGAAATTGAATGTTCTGATTGGGAGCTGATTTTTTTTTTTTTTTTGATTATTAAAACAATGGCTGTATGTAACTGAATGATGTGTAATATCACAGCCTGTGTGTGTGTGTGTGTGTGTGTGTGTGTGGTTTGGTCCGGTGCAGGCGAGCTGGGGAATGCGGAGCTGGAGTCAGGCTAATCTGTGAGAGCAGAGAGACTGGCTCCTGTCTGCCTGTCTGCCAGGCCTCTATCTGTGCGTCTCAGTTCACACCCTCCCTCCCTATCTCTACTGCAGCGCTGGGGCACAGCATGGGATTCAGCTGTCCCCCACAGGGCCACAGACTACCAGTGCACACACACAAATCTAAATCATCTCTGCATCCAACATACACTTGTGAGTTTTACATCATCTGTACCAACAGACATAATCGAATACATACACAAACAAACACACAACATGAACTTCACATATGCACACTAACATTTGAAAAAGCATAGAAGCATAGAAAAGCGCTATATAAATGTAATGAATTTATTAATTATTTGTATGTTCTATCAAAAACATGTGGATTGATGAGTTGATCCTCATTAAAAAGCCCAATACACAAGCAGGCAGTAGAATGTGAATATAATCACACACACAGACTACAGGATTATCACCCTCCCATTAAAGGGGTCATATGATGTTGCTAAAAAGAACATTCTTTTGTGTATTTGGTGTAATGAAATGTGTTTATGCGGTTTAAGGTTAAAAAAAAACATTATTTTCCAAATTCTCTGTGTGTATGTGCTGTACATGTGGAAGAATTGACAATAAAGCAGACTTGACTTGACTTGACTAAATGTGTTGAAAATAATACCTCCCCTGGCTATTGGGAACCATATAAACCAAGTATATTCAGTGGTGTCCAAAATATATATATTTTTTATCCTTTTCTAATTAAATGCTAAATCAATGTTATTGTTTTAATAATAAAATATAATAATAATAATTATTATTATTATTAATATTACTATTATTTAATAATAATTATAATTACAAATCTAATCTAATTTAAAAAATATATAAATATTATTAAATAATAATAGTATTTATGTATATTTTAATCAATTTGATTTTAACATTTCTTTTGATATTGGATCCATTATTGCTGCACCACTACTCAAAAAAGGTTCCGATTTATTTAATTGTTCATTTATGAATAACGAATGAATGAATGAAAGTAATACTTTTATTCAGCAAGGCTATTGAAATTAATTCCAAAGTTACAGTAAAGACATTTATAATGTTAGAAAACTAGTTTATTTCAAATAAAT
>NW_015560620.1:175789-181908 GCF_001515605.1 Sinocyclocheilus anshuiensis | reverse complement strand
CTAAGCATTAAACAGTCCTGAAAAAAAAAAAAAAAATGATTTCCACAAAAATAATAAGCAGATTCAGCCCTGATAATAATAATTATCATTGAGCATCAAATAAGCTTTTTAAAAATTATTTCTGAAGGATCATGTGACATTAAAGACTGGAGCATTGGCTGCTGAAAAATTTAGCTTTGCCATCACAGGAAAAAAATAATAATTTAAAAATATATAATATTAGAAAATGGTTATTTTAAATTAATAATATTTCATATAATAAATTAATAATATTTCATAATATTACTCTTTGTATTGTATTTTTAATCAAATAAATGCAGCCTTAGTGAGCATAAGAGACTTATACAAAAACGACAAAATCTTACCAACCACAAACTTTTGAACACTTTTATGTTCTCTTTTTGTCTGCAAATTCACTTTAGGGATGAATATTTCTTAATTTTTATGTTAAAACAAACAAACAAACAAAAAAAATAAATAAAAAAGTCAGAGATTTTAATGTGGGCTTTTAGATCACACTTTATACTGCAAAATATGACACATGGAGGTGGTCAGACTACATGGCTCAAAATGATCACAGATGATATACAATCTGTGTACTTTGTCAACAGAGAAACCGGCTTTGTGAAGCCAAATACCCTTCTTTTTGTGAACGGCCCACCAATATGTAATATAAATGCAACTGCAACAAAGCGTAAGACAAGAGAACATGTCTGCAATCTTTCCAAGCCCGCTCACTCATTCCACTAAAAACTGCTCATCAGGAAACTGCTTGATAAAATCAATACAACACCAATATGTTCCCTACTAAATGCCTTTCAATTAAGATCAAGGGAGCTCATGTGTTAATGGGTAGTTTATGTGTTAGTGTATTGGCACAACATCAAGGCAGCTTCATTCAGCGGCTCAATAGGATTAAGTAATGCTGTACTATGTGTAGTCTACGTATAGAGGAAGTTCCTCTCCCTTTCTAAACAACTAATGTGTAACTGAACAGCACACAGACTGAAGCTGCTCTTCTGGGTGTGAGGGAGGAAGGAGGGTTGTGAATGTGGGCCAGAATCGAGGTCAGCGTGGGGTGATTCCGCGTCAGACAGGTATGGCACTTGTGACTGGGTGAGTCAGAGAGGTGGCACATGAACATATGGCCATATCCCAACCAAAGAATCTAATTTTTAACTATGTCTTTGAGTACACATGCTGTATTTGCAGTACACATCTGCAGTCTCCGACCCTGCTCTGCGTGTGTGTGTGTAAGGTAAACGAGTCAAACATGACATTTATTAAGTCATACAAATTTAACATAGTCCTAGTCTGCACAAAAGCCACACTCTTATTCTGTTCTTTCTTCATTTTTTAATGCAATCAGCCAGAATCCCTTGAAGGAGATAAGCCTGTGTATACCAGATGTAGTGGCGAATAGATATGATTATGAATGGATATGAAGTACGCAACCTCTCTACTCAATACGACTAACCTCCCATGATACTCCATGCATCCGACCATAATTCATCAACCATTCACTACTGTACCAGACAAGATTGTCGTCTATGACTGTGGGCAACTTAAGGAATGTAAACAAAGGTAGTCTAGTGTTTTGTAGGTTACATATTGCACACAGTGCATTGAATGAAAGCAAATATAAGAGGTTAATATAAAGTAATGCACCACATACTTAATCTGAACTATGAATGTCCAAATGTTTTGTGACTGTGCATGTAAAGATGTATTTTTGCCAAGTATTGAAGGAGAAATGGAGAAAAATTAGGGAGGCGATGCACTGATAATTATGTGATAAACAGAAATATCATTAAGATACTATATCTCAGTGAGAATATATATATATATATATATATATGTGTAGTTTTTATTCATTTTATTTCAGTTCAGTTTGAATGATTTTAATACATCAAGTTAAACTTAATTAAAATGCGAAATGTTGCCTCAGCAAAAACTTCAGTATATATTTTATTTTATTTCAGTTAATGTTTTTAAAATTACAAGATAAACACATCATGATTTTATAATTTATTCTATTTTACTAAAATAGTTTGTTAACTATTATATCCCTGATTAGTGCTAATTATTTTTGTTATATTGTTATATGACATTAAAATAAAATTGTATTTGTCTAAATAAATGATAAATAAAAAAACTACGTACTTAAATATTAAAATAAAACACTAAAACATAAAATCAATCAATTTAGGCATCTAAACATTATAAAGTGCAATATAAAAATATGGAGTTTCATTCTGAGATAAAAATAGCTAAAATGATTACATAGAGTATTAATATATTTATAATAATTTATTTTAATTAATTATAAAATTTGTCATTATTATTTATAATAATACATTTATATAATAAAGTTTTTAAAGATTAATTTTAAGTGAGTGTTAGATGGCAGCAATATTCAATATCATCTAATACCTCTAATCCATATCATAATATAAATATTATAATCTAATAGTATCTCTAATATTAGCCTATAACCAATATGGTATTGATAAAGTGTGTATCTCTAATAACAATACAATCTAAGAATCATATAAAATCTGCTTATCTAAAAAAATATCCCTACCAAAACAAGTTATTAAAAAAACACAAAAAGTGTCAAAACAGCATACTAGATAAAAGACGCGTTGCAACCGAGAAAGTGTTAAACGTTGCTTAAATGCTGTGAGAACCCTTTGAGGTTTCCGTTCTCTGAGCATTCAGATAACTTGAGTTATCTAATGCAACTGAATGACAAGAAGGAAAACAGACTCTAGCACACAAAACGAAAGCCATCTTAAGAGGAAAGATGGAGTCTCTAGCAGTGAGGTAAGAGGGCTTTAACAATGAGCTCACCAGGAATAGCTCTGGATCATGACGGCAGCACTCAGAGCTTCACACAAAATGCAAAGTTACGATTCACTACACAAATCAAAGTCTTGTAAGTCTTGACCGTAACAGGGCAAAAATGTATGAAGTTGAGCAGTGTAAACGGTTAAGCTCATTTGTCCAGTAATTATTAGTTTCAGGAACTGTCTTTGTTCTGCTTTATGTGCTGTAGTTTAAAGTTCTCTGCCGTTACCCTTTCACTGCATAATTGTCCAAAGACAGAACATTTTCCCTGCGTAGTGACCAGCTGTAATGAACAGTTAAATAGGGTGTGAAATATCACACACACCAGCCTACAACCAGCTGTCAAAAAGCCAATTATTATCACAGACTAACTGCACATTTAAAGGTTGGAGAAACAAAAAAGAGGGACAATAATGTGTGTGAGGTTACTGACAGGTCTGTACATCTTCATAGACAAAACTGGCGTAAGAATTTCCAAACAAATCTGGGTTTGGCAGATGCCTAGAAAACTCTACCTGTTTAGTGCTAATTGTACATTGGTTTGTAAAGTAATGATGATCTGGGCTGCTTTTCATCCTTCATGTCCGGCTCTTTAGTTCCCTGTGTGTTTGCCAGATATCAACCTACTGAATAGCTGTAATAATACAGAATACTGATGACCAGTGAGACCTCGATGCAGAAATCCAACATTTACCATCTAGAAGGATATTCTGCAGAAGAATAAAATATCAAGAACAAAATGGACAAATAACACATTTTAGAGAATAAAAAAGTCAAAAGTTTTGGGGTTGGTAAGATTTCTAATGTTTCTGAAAGAAGTCTCATGCTCACAACGGCTACATACATTTGATCAAAAATAGTGTAAAACAGTAATATTGTGAAATATTATTACAATTTAAAATAGCTGTTTCTATTTGAATATATTTAAAAATGTAATTTATGTCTGTGACACAAAGCTGAATTTTCAGCATCATTACTCCAGTCTTCAGTGTCACATGATCCTTCAGAAATCATTATAATATGCAGATTTGTTGCACAAGAAAAAAATTCTTATTATTATCAATTTTGAAACAGTTGTGCTGCTTAATATTAATGATGCGATTTCAATTTTTAAAAATCGACACGTTTCAAAAAGGCGGGGCATAGAGGAGAAACAATAATGTACAGTATGTGGAAAATAATGTGTTTTTTGAACTTTAAACCGCATAAAGACATTAAATTACACCAAATACACAAAATAATGTTCTTTTTAGCAGCATCATATGACCCCTTTAAGGTTATACCATGAAAAAAAAATTCTAAGAGGGCAGTTTAGTGTGTTTATATTTAAACAATTTAAAACTTGAATAAAATGTCATTTTACGAGTTGTAACAATCCTGACTGTAATATGGCCTTTGATGTTTGTGATATATTACTGCATTAGATCATGTCCAGGTTTTTTCCAGATGAATGCATTCACATTTCTGTATGAGCGTGCATGTGTGTGTTTGTGTACAAGAGAGAGAAGAAGAGAGAGAAAAGGAAGAGAAGTATGTATGTGAGTGATCTCAGTTCTCAAGCAGAAAACAGACAGACAGATCACGCAGAGGAAGTCTGTATGATATCAGCATTACAGTCAGAGACATACGGTCAGGAACTCTCCGGATCCATAACAGAGAAAAGAACATCAGTGTAGACTATGTGCATGTATAACCAATGAATATAACAAATAATCACTGCATGATACACATTCTGATAAACTGCTCCAAGCACTACCAAAATGATCAGATTTCTAAACCAACATGTACAGTTCTGATGGATTCACTGTGTGACACGGTCCGCTTTACTCTTCACTGCCTCCTCAGTGAGGGAAGCCATTACTACAACTGACTTGACAAATCACATTTGTGATAGTGTTATCTATATCAGATGTTTTATCTGTTAACCATGATGCATGAGAATGTATACAAAAACAATATGCAAAACTAGTGTGTCCTGAATGTAGCTTGGTAAGAAGATGAAGCAAGAAAATCCAGTAAACAAGAATGGAAATGCTGTTTGAGATAAATGAAAAAAAGTTAGTCAAGTAGTCAAAAAACTAGTCAGATCAGTTCATATGCTTTTTTAAGCAGTAATTGCTGAACATATGAAATGAATTAATCATTTATGAATAGTTGTTACTAGTTGTTAATGTACTTACTAGCAATAATCAAAGGACAAAGATCCAAACTCATAAATCATTGACAGTGATAAAGTGAAAAACATCACTAAAAGTGGAAGAAACAGAGAAAGAGAAAATGACTGAAAAAGAAAGGAATAGGATTTTTGTAATCATTCATTTTACAAATCAATACTTTTATTCAGCAAGGATGCATTAAATTGGTCAAAAGTGACAATAAAGACATTTATAATATTAAAAAATATTTTTATTTCAAATAAATACTTTTGAACTTAATATTCATTGAAAAAAATAACTATAAAACTAAATTAACAAACTAATTATAATAAATAAAAATTCACTAAATTATTTAATAATAAAAAAAACACAACAAAAAGTTTTTCAACAAAAGCACCAAATCAGCATTTTAGAATGGTTTCTGAATGATTATGTGACACTAAACCTTTCCAAAACATAAAAAAACTAAGAGTAGTGTATTATTATTAGTAGTATATTATTTAAACTCATTCTTAATCTAAAATGGTTCATGCTCCTGATTTACTTTTTAATATACTCATCTTTTACAGTCACATTAATAAGGTTTTGTTAATTCTCGTTATGTTGTCACTAATTACACAAAGGGGTGCATTAGGTAATGTTTCATAATGAAAATAAATTGTATGTAAACGTCTCACTACAAAAGCCAAAATGTCAAAGTTCACTCCATGTTTTCTCAGTTCTTCTCAGTTAATTAAGGTGACAATAGTGACTCATTGACAGAGAGAAGTGAATTTGCATTGAATGGAGCTAGAATGGTGTCCTTCCCCACTGGTGCTTTAAATATTCCCTTGTCTGTTTACTTTCCCATCCATGACCCTAAGAAAGAAACGAGAGAAAGAGAGAGAGAGCGAGAGAGAGGTCAACTTCGGCTGAAACTAAGAGGTTTATACTATGTATCTGTTATAAACGCCATTCACACTTTAAGGCTCCTCATTCACATGTTTTCACAGAGAGTGTGAGAGAGAGAGGGGTGGAGTTTGCTTGATGTGGTACAGAGGAGTTGCGCAAGTGTCACTGGGCCTGAGCTGGCAGCTTACCTGAGTCATTCTGCTGAGAGTTCACGTTCCTTAT
>NW_015560620.1:171647-174673 GCF_001515605.1 Sinocyclocheilus anshuiensis | reverse complement strand
AAAAATGTTCTCTCACACTCTCACACACACACACACACACACACACACTCACATACACACACACACACACTCACATACACACACACACACACACACACAGACACACACACACCTTCTTGGAAAAATATGCTAAAGCTGTAAAAATGCAGGTCTGTACATGTGTAATATTTGTTAAGATGTGGACCCTGCACACTCATATATCATTCAGGAGACAGAAAAATAACCACAACACCTAATAGGTCCGATTAGTGCCGAGTCTGACTAATAATGAAATGGCATTATATGTGCTATTACTGAGCAAGTTCTGGATAATACAAAATAGGCTACTTCATGAACTGAACCACAACATTCAATCTGTCAAATCATATGTGATCATTTCAGGAATCTGCCTATAGTCCCCAGTGGCCACATCACAATACATCTCCTCACAAATGTACAATCAAACAAACAATGCGACTGTGTTGAGTCCCGAGCTTACATTTGAACACCGAGGGTGTTCACAAAGAAATCGAATCTATTTTATCGAACCTAATCATACCCAACTATTTAAAACAACAGCATGCACAAAAGCGTGCAAAATTTCCATGTGGTAACTAAAGTTTAAGGTCCAAAGGTGCTGAACTGAGGTCGAAACTTTCGCGGAAAGTCCAAAAATGCTACCAAACGTGGAAACTACACGTATTCTTGTGGTTTCCTTGCTGAACGTAATAACTACTATCAATAATAATCATAATTCAGCGTCATAGAGATGTAGTCAACAGTTCTGCTCCTTTATAGGATTAAGCATACTGCCTACTGTCTCATATTATTTATTTACGGCGTGAAGAACAATAAATAAATAAACAAACCAGCCTGGTCATTCACAGCTTTTCAACCGTTTCTTCATCTTTCAAACAGTATGTCCTTAACACTAAAAGTTTTCCATGAACTTTTTGGAAAGTCACATTTCAAAAGCGCAAAATTACTTTCGCGTTGATCTTGTAGGCTACTGTTTATCATAAGCCAATAACAAAATACCATGTGGAAATTATTTAAATGAAAAGTGACAAACAAACGGATAAATTAAATTAACAAACAATAACTGCCTGAAATGTACCTAGACATGATTTATTATAGTTTGTCGCTCCTGCGTCATTTGCTCTCTGCTTCAACAAAATCAAACAGCCCTTTCCTTCTCAACCCACTAGGTGGCGCACTTCCACAGTATTTACGGCCCCAGTCATCATGAAGTCGCAGGTTCTGCATTTTACGCCATTATTCACTCTTTAGGAAGGACATAGTTAGGATTCCTTAACGAGACATTTTACTTCACTGGAGATGTATGTCGTCTATATCGTGTAACTTTGAATTTACATGATATAGACGAGATACATCTCCAGTGGAGTAAAATGTCTCGTCCCCATAGGAAACTTTTTTTTGTGTGTCATTCATTTAGAAAGGCAGAAACACAAGGTTTAGTAAACCACTGCAACGGAGGGAGAAACGTTTCATTTTTCACTGCAGTACTTCTAATCATGAAAAATTTAGGGTAAGAATTTGAATATTCTGAGTATTAAACCTTCCCATGACTGATTTATGAAATGAGCAATAGAATATAACTGTATTGTGGATTATTCATTATCAGTTTATGCATTATTAATTTTATTTATTATTATCAATTCATTATTTTATTTTTTATTTATTTTTTTTAATACAAATATATTAACCAACAGGCTAAACAGGAAATAAGAAGGCACACTTAAAGATGTGTCAAAGTCAGAGACCTTGACTGCCACCATCCATCTATCCATCCATCTCTCTCTCTCTCTGGTCACAGGGGACTGATTAAATGGTTGTGTGTGCGTAGAGCTGAGACAGGCGAACAGGGTGCTTTAGTGAATGCTCCGCAATCATATTAGCTAGCACTTCATCAGATAAAGCAGAGGGAGCAAATCACCACCAACACATAATGGACCTCAGAAACCTCATCAAACACAAAGAGGGAGGCAGGAAGGGATAGATAAGAGTTTGATTGATTCCCATCGTCCTAGTACATATACCTAAGCCAAAAACACTCACAGACATGCACATACACACACACAGACTTCCGCCTTTTAGAAGATGTCACCTTTCAAATACAGTTGTGATCATTAGTGTACATACACTTTGAGATGTAAGATGTTTATCATTTGCAAACAGAAGCGTGATCAAAAAAATTGCATTTTGTTTTTAGTACTGCCTCGAGAAAGCTGCATAACAGATGTTTGTATATACTGCCCACCAGGCAAATTGAACTCAAATTATACAAATCATTCTGTTCAAGAGTTTAAATACCCTTGGTTCATTAACATCCTCAGGCATCAGTGACTGGCTTTTATAATAGCCTCAGTTGAATCCCTCTGTTGTTCTGAGTAGCAAATCAGGGCTTCAATATCTTGTAGTAATTGTAAAGGAAACAACACATGATATTTAGATACTTACTTTTGAATAGGATAATTAGTACATCAATTATATTGTCTAACAGTTTCCACAGGACATTAATATTTTTTGTTAATATATTGAAAATTCTGCCATAAACTGTAAAATTGTTCAGATAATCAAATTATATAATTTGATTTGATTGTTGATATAATCAAAATATAAAACCACAATTAACAGAAATAAAACAGTGTAATTAATTTTAACTAAATATGACTAATTGCTTACGTAAGACAAACTACAATTATTCTTAATTTAAATGCATAATTTAAATAATACTAAAATAATTATGCAAGGTCTACAGCAGGTTATGCAGAGTGCAAGTAATCAAATGATAAAACCACAAAAGTACTCGACAATGAGACTGACTTTATATATTTTCTTTTCAATTAGTCAATACCTTATTAAAGAACCAACCATCTCCAAGATGAATTGCATTACAAAATTAGATTTTTTTAAAAAGTAAACAAAAGGGAAAAAAAAATCTACTTAATTTCTTTTCAATATAAATCTCTGATAGACAGATAGATAGATAGACAGATAGATAGATAGATAGATAGATAGATAGA
>NW_015560620.1:153265-171322 GCF_001515605.1 Sinocyclocheilus anshuiensis | reverse complement strand
GGGTTATATTTAACCCAGCATTTTTTAGAGTGTAGATAGATAGATAGATAGATAGATAGATAGATAGATAGAGCAAATGATAAAGTGAGAATTGTTCAACATGAGACTAACTTTAGTTGATAAAAAAAACTCTCTGCTAAAGTTCAAGCAAAAAATATCCTTTTATTGTCCCTGACTGGTTTAAAAAAATATTCCACTTAGCACACAAACACAAATTCCCTAATGTTTCTGTAAAGCAATGGAGACACAATTTTAAAGTTGATATGCCATTGTTTATGAGGGAGCCACATCCAAAGGCAGCTGGAAGAGTGTCCAGAGGGAAACACGATCCGGACAGAGTGGAAAAACAGTAGGTATACAGTTTGTCAGAGATCCCGGTGGTCTTTATCAGACTGCTGGTGTGTCTGTGTGTGTGTGTGTGTTTCTCTCTCTCCTGATCTATTTTGGGGCACCACCTTAGTAAGCACAACTGAGTTTATAGAGACACATCACACATGCACTAAGTGTCTCTCTCACACAGACACACACACAGCGTATCATCACTAATCTTGAGCTGTGGCCACATGCCAGTTGGGATTGGGAAAATACTTGCTTTTTCATTTACCCTTACACAACAGACCACATTTAAGTAGGGGTTTCCATTGTTTCACTTGGTCCAGACTATGGATGGTGACAAACTGTTTTCTATGAAACTAGATGAAATAAAAACCCTGTTTGTGATTAAAAAACATGAACAGGCCAACTGACTTTCAGTGAGGAGAACAGAACTGAATCTTTCACTCATACAGTGTGACAAATACCCACTGTTACTCAGATTCATCGCAAATAATTCTGCAATACTATCGACTTTTTCAGAAATCACTTAATGTCAAAAGCACTACAATCCTGTTTGCAGTCAGACAGGAGTATAAAATAAGTGGAGTGAGCATTTCCTGGAAGAAGTCATCAAATAACCAATGTGTGAAAGGGTCAGTTTTTGATCGGAGAAAAGCTCCAGTGTTCACATTTTTCGGACAGCACTAAAGAGTATCAACATGCCACAGATATGCCTGCAGAGGTCTGTCTAAAACAAAACTCTGAAAATGCACCCCAAAGGTGCTATATTCCCTATAAAAACAATGCATTACTTCATGAACCCTCAGAATAGGTTCATCATAGGAATTGGCAGTCCTAACACCTGTAGGTAAGGGATAATGTACCGTTGGTCAGCACAACCGACAGGCTAACTGGGTTTATTTTGAAATAATGTCCAAATGGTCCATGCATGTTCTCCAAGGGCTTGTGGTTTAGCATCAGCAGACCAGACAATGACAACAATATGCAACGGGAAAAAAACATCTTTCAACATTAGCATTCAACATTCAAATGAAATAAACATACAAATTGGCAACATATACATTTATATATACCAACCTTTAAACTAGTTTTTCTAGTTCTTCCCTGTGAATTCAAGTATTAAACATGATTTTTTTTTTATAAAGCTGAAATTACACTGACCTGTGGGTCATACAGAAACATCATGTAACAACCTCGGAGCTCACAAGAGGTCAATGAAAGATCTTCATGTCATTTTTAAAAATCAATGTCTCTGTGAAGTAAATGAATTATTATTCATTATTCATTCACAATTATTATACTATATGGAAGTCAGTCAGTGCACTATAACAAGCAATCATAGTTGCATTAACCTTTAGCACTGGTGGAGTCCTGGAGAAAACACCTCTAATGAATACTTAATACCAAGGCTATTGATATGAATAAGCTCATATATATAAATAAAAACATCACAAAGTAATTCCACAAGGTCACTTTCGACAGATCATCACCGCTAGTAGCCTATTCGACAGCGACTTCTCGCGATAGTTCATGATTTTGCCAATAGAGAAGAATCAGCATCTAAAGTGACAGAGAGGGACGCGTTATAGCCGACAAAAGGGGACAAACTCACCGTCTCTTTAATGAACGCTATAGCTGAATGAAGAAGGGCCTCGCTGTCTTGATCTCGGTCCCAACGGCCCGTGAAATGAGCGTGTGTGCGGGGTGCGAGGTGACGGCCGAGTGGCAGCGCGCGCAGTAAGCACATTTTCCGCGCGAGGCTAATTAAACCTCCACAGAATAAGTGGCGTCCTATTAGCGCTTCAGAAGCCCGTCCCGTTAATAAAGCAACCTGGATCGATGCCCTTCATTACCTTGTGTGCGGTTCCCCTCTAAATAAGTGCTTAAAATACAGGATAGCCCAAAGCTGTTGCTGGTGAAACAGCGTTTTAGAAATATACCCAAGAGTCCAAACCTATTCGTTAAGTTTACGTCGTGATTACACGTGCCAACTATGATTGGTGAGCTTTCCTCAAAAATTGTAACTTGACTTTTCCACTTTACTAGTCAAGTAAAAGTAATTTTTGGACAGTATAAACTTTTGAACATACATAAGGTCGAAAAAATCTAGATATATGTGTAGTTTTATATACTGTAGGTTTTTACGTGTGTGAGCGTGTTTTATGAAGCAAAAAAATCTAGCTAAAAACCCTAATTCCAAGGTTTTTACATATTTTTAAGCAAATGTTTTAAATAAGAAAAAACTAAAAATAAATACATAAATTAATAAAATTAATAAAGGTAATAAAAGAGCTGATGTAGACTTATAGCTATAAGAATGGCTTGGACCTTTCTCTATGAAAGTGTGTGTGACCCTCTCGGGTAATATCTTGCACTAAAGCCTTTCTAAGAAGGATTGTAAGCAAAAATGTATAGAAGAAATTAATAACACACAATGTCATCGGGGAATAACATTGTGTTAGCACAGGCACCATGCGTATTTTCTTTTTAATGCCCTCCACATCAAAAGAATAATTTATTCATTGAGAATGAATTTACCAGAGTACAGGCAAGAACCTTATTTCCCCATCCTCCCCTGAGGCCGTCATGGCTGACTTGTGTCATATTTACTGTGTAATTGATTTTTAAATGCATTCTTCATCTTGTTTGCCTCCTGTTTCCCCACCCATAGCAATTGATCTCCCTGCACTCGTCTGCCACTCTCCTTTCCTTTTCATAAAGGAGCAGACTTTGATAAAGAGCAGTTTTGCTCTCCTTTTCATTATCACTTGCTCTCTCTACCTCATTTGCCACCGCCGAGAGGACACTCTTAGGGATCCGGAGCTGAGAGGGAACTACAGAGGCGAGGTCAGTGGAAAGCAGGCGCAGTCTTCTCACCCCTGGAAGAGATCGCACGAGACCAGAAAGTGCCGGCATGCACAGTACTTCCTGTAGGAGGTGGAGGGGTGCACAGAGAGAGAGGCATTGCTAATCAATCCATGGATGCATTGTAAAATCAATGCACTGTATACTTAGGGCAATCCAAGGGTAAAAAATTTTTTGCTGCTCTGCAGTCACAGGCCTCTCTTTCGAGGTGGACGGCACACTTTACCTGGAGCATTGGGATATCTCTCTTTATTTCAGATATGCACAAATATATATATACACTTCTTTGCTTGGGTCTCTGACCTGGAATCAAACACTTTAATTTTGTATATCCAGCTCAGATGTGACCTGAGATTTTTGGAGTGCAAGCATATATGCGTGCTTATACTTGGTAGGTTTGATTAAAACAAACTCTGGTGCGATTGCTCTGCAGTTTGAATCATTTTGAATAAGTGTGAATGCTGCCGTACGAACTCTGGTGCAGTTTGACTGATATATGAATGCAGCACAGACCAAAGACATCTAACAAACTAAAAACAGGATGTGATGTCACAAGATGTAACCCTAAAAAGGACAAAATGCTCAACCGCCGTCTCCTTGCAGCCGATCTCTGTGTGCAATGGAGGAATTCCTGACTCCATTTGGACTCCTTTATACATTTTATAAGCTCTTCTTGAGTTCTCAGCTGGTAAAAATACCACCATATGTACACTATACAATGAGAGCATTTAGCCCAGCACAGAGCAGTTTTAGACCCTCAGTAAATTCACAAAATACATGCCAGAATAGTTGTCCAAAATAGGTTGAGACTGCATCTTTAAGCCTTTTGTTTTTATCTTCAGGTTCAGTGTTAAAAATGACAGTGAGAATGCTAATCAAACCAGGACTGGATGTATCATTTACTTTTTTTTTTTTTTTGGTTAGGACCAAACAAACCAAGAGAACCGAACTACAAGTGTAACACCCTTAAAGGGTTGCACTCAAAAATGAAATGTCATCAATTAATCACCGTTTATGTAATTCCAAATCTGATTTTCTTACTTCTGTAGAACACAAAATAAGATTTTTAGAAAAGGAGCCAAGTGGGAGTCAATGGGAGCCAAAGTGTAGAACAGATGGGGTGTGTAAATGAAAAAAAAATGTCACTGTTGGCTAGACTATACCTTTATGGACATGGTACGCAGTTGATGGAATTGTGGACCTCACAGGCACAGCATTACCCTATAGAAAAACAGAAAAGAAAAAAAAATACTAGCAATTGTCTGCCAGAACATTATCTGTGAAGTCTATGGACTTTTCCTTCACCACTTAAACAACACAATGCAAAAACACAAAGTGTGTCATTCGAATATATGGGTAAAATGCCTGTGAAAAATAAACACAGAAAATTCCTTTATATTAACACAGTACATTGGGCTCTGATTTTACAAATGTTTCTTAAAATATATAAAATATAGATAAATATATATGTCTAAAAAATAAACTATTTTCTACAATAAAACTAGCTATGTTGCACATGCAAGACAATAGTATTGAACAACTATAATAAAATAAATAACAACTGAGTTTACGGCACCATATAAAATATAAAAAGCAGAAATATAGGCCTACCTCATGTGCAAGGTACATCGCCATCTTGCTCCACCCAAAGTGATTTGAATGCACGTGATGTTGTAAATACAGCTTCCCAAGTCACAAACCTCCCAGGAGGAACGTTCATCTTCATGTCATCCTTTGACCACATTAAAGCTAAATGGCATTTAATTGGTTCTGGGGAAAAAATAACTCTTACTGGTCAATGATGCAGCCACATAGAGATGTGTGCTGCTAACAGTTCTGCATGACAAAGTACCAGGATTTTTGTACACATGGTTGGTAAGCGTTGTTGGTTTCAGTGCCATCTCCATTTTGCATTTGAAAATCAACTGGCAACTTGTAGTTACAAAAAAAAAAAAAAAAGATGCGTTAAAGATGATCATTTCTTTCAATGTATCTGATTTTAATGTAAACCCATGCGATTTACGTTCAATATTGACTGTACACTACAAGCGTAAATTGAGATCCCAATGAGCAGTTCTTGAGCTGCCATCACCACCTTTATCATTCTGAACACATTCTCCTGCTGTCCTTCATTCAAAACAAGCTCAATGCCAGCCAAAAGAATTGGCTCTTGGCACTGGTGACCAGGGACTGATGTCTTTCTCATTGAATTCCTATGAAGTCCTCTAGATGTCCATTAGTGAGAAATTCTCCTCGTATTAAAAACAGGGCCATCTGACCACTAATCCAGCACCACAGGTCTCTTCTCTAAACCATCATCCATCCCTCTCTTCCACAGCCTGTTTAATCACTCTAAAGCTTCATTTCCTCCTCTTTTACCTCTGTCTGCTGTGGTCTAATTTCTATTTTCAGTCCTCCTCTGGTTCTTTGTAAGTAGGCCTGCTATAGAGAGATTCACATCTTCTCTGCTGAGGTCTCAGGTCTCTAATATTCAGTTTAACCTCGTACAAGACAGTGCAGATTCAGATTTCTATAGTAGGTCAAAACGGAATTAACATCAGAAGTTGTCTCTCCATTAGGAACATGTGCGTTTCTATTTTTTTAAATAGAGTAATCGGGATGTACAGAGCATGACACAATACTGTTTACTAACTGTGCTTTAGAAATAGTATTTTTACCATGTCACATTCTTGGTGAAGATCCATTCACAAAATTAAGGTCAGTTAGATCAGTAGATTTGAAAGAAATAAATACTTTTATTCAGCAAGGATGGATTAAATTGATCAAAAGTGACAGCAAAGACATGTATTACTTTTGAAGAAAATTCTCTTTCAAATAAATGTTGTGCTTCACAAAAATATTAAGCATCACAACTGTCTTCAACATTGACAATAATACAACATTTCTCTTGAGCACCAAATCAGCATATTAGAATGATTTCTGAAGGATTATGGGATACTGATAACTGCAGTAATGGCTGCTGAAAATTCAGCTTTGCCATCACAGAAAAAAACTACATTTTAAAATATATTCAAATAGAAAACAGTTCTTTTAAATGATAAAAAAATATTTCACAATATTAGTGTTTTTATGGTATTTTAAATCAAATGAATGCAGCCTTGGTGAGCATAAGAGTTATTACTCAGCATGTGATTTCAAAACCTATACATTTTATACAACAAAGCAACAGCAGAATTTCAGAAGTCCAAAGAGAAGACTTAGAAGTTAGATGCGAGGTGTAACCCAGAAGGTTGGATTGGGATGTAGATAATTTATTAGGGAGAGATTATACAGTGTTATTTCCTATCTTAGATGCATTCACTTGTGCTGCTCAAGCCTATAAATCAATGATGTGTGATGCATTGCACAAAAAAAAAAAAAAAGAATACCCACATTGTATTATTTAAAGTATAATTTCCAGGATGTCTTAAATTACATATATTAATTTAAAATTTAAAATAAGTGTCATTTGTCATTTTATGAGCTCTTTTTGTTGTAATTTTTTGTAAAATATAGCAAGAGGACAGAGAAGAGGTGACCACTGATTGGTCAGCGAAGGCGTTTTGTCAGTGTAAGCAGGTTAACAGTGTTTGCAAAGGCATGAGTGACATCATCATCTAGTGTGGTGTATTGCGGAGCCCCAGTGTAAAGGAGTTTTGCTGCAGTGTTCTCCATACTGTAGCGAAAAAGCCTTTAATGCAGGCGTTCCACTCCCAATGCAGCAAGATACAGCAGTTCACCTACTGGGATGCATGTATCGTTTCTGTCTAATATCATGCCCTCATCCCAATGCACAGAGCGAATGAGAACCACACACATATACATTCACACGCAAGGACACACAACACACCTACAGATAGGACATTCTTAAGCTTGACAGGATACAAATACTCTATAGATTCGGTTATGTGCATCCCACTTCCTTTTCTAGATGTGTGTGTGTATTTATTTTTCAGTTTGTTCATAAGACACTCCACCAGATCTCCTTCTGACAGAACTCTCTGACTGTGTTTCCCAGTGACGCAAGACCTCACACTTGCAGTTTTGGGTGATGGCCAGCAGAGGGAGACTACCATCAACCTCAAACCACCCTCTGAAGAGTGCAGAAGCACAGACTGAATCGATTGTAATTATCTAGTCATGATCTCTTACAGGTATATTGGCTTTCCACACAACTGGATGCATTTAAAATACACAAAACGGGAGATTTTGTGCTTGAATGCATGTGGACGTCACTGTCCCGTCACCAAAAACTGCAGGAAGTGAGATAACGATGTGTTTTTAACATAGCAATGAATGAAATAAAAATGAATTGGGAAGGAATTGGGAAAATAAGAATAGAAGCATTTTGGCGTGATGGTTGGAGGATTATGGGAAAAAGAGGGATGGAAAGAGAAGTAGAGTGCTGACTCCAGTCGAGTAAAGGCCTCCTCTCTCTCTGCCTCTTTCTTAATTACTGCATTGCTTGTTGAAGCTCAAGGCTTAAGACCTGACATAGAGAGAGAGAGAGAGAGAGAGAGAGAGAGAGAGAGAAGGGGTGGAGAGGTGGATATGGGTTGATGGGAAAGTGGGCAAATGTATGTCCGTCCCATGCAACTCACTCTCTTCATCAGAGCATGTCTGTGCATCTGTCTGAGGCGTTTTTCCTGTAATTTCTAGAGGTTAATGTCCTGCCATTTTTACAGTATAAATAAACTCCTTCCGCACCATTAAACAATTACAATCAATATGTATCAACAAGGAACTTAATTAGTTTTAAGAGACAAGCAATTAAATATTAGTGCCCTCTGTAAACAAATTTACTGTCCTAATTCAATAACACTAAATATCAAAGGCGATACACGGTCAGAGGGTTTAACTGTTCAGGACTGTTTCTCTCCAACACACTTGGAGTTTGGAATTTGAAATATAGGCTCATTGGGAAAATGTGCCTCTACCTACATGTTTGCAAAACTCCAAATACGTACTTATATATACAATTCACTTCAGTTTTCAGTTTAAATGACCATTAGTGGCAGTAAAACAACTGCACTGAAATTCTGATTACTTTATGATTCATTGATTAATAAAAACATTTTTGCACAGTTACTTGCATAATACTGTTTACATGATGTAATCTCATCTATATATGGCTTTTCTGACGTAGTAAACTTGCTCGGTAGCTCACCTGGTGCAGTGATGCGGATTACTCAAAGACTCATAGAATCAAGCTAAAATAGTATAAATGCTTTAGCAAACGTGTTTTTATTTTATGTTTGCTGTTGTTAACACTATCGGTTAGGTTTAGTGTAGGTGGTACGTTATTTTCGAACATGATAACGCATTAATCTTATAGCGCCAGTCACCGGAACATTTCATTTCCAAATTGCTGTGATACATTCAACAACCAGTGCAATAATACATTGCTAGATTTCCATTTATCTACTTTTCATAAAACTCACTTTTAGCAATGAGACTGGGCTGTGAAATGATTTATTAAAAGCTCTCCTTGATAATAGATGCACCTTATTCTCTGTTTACTTAAGGGAATTTGAATGAGCGCTGTGTTAGGTCATTAATTAGATGGTCCCTCTGGGTAGAGGATCAGGTTTGACAGTTTGACCTCTGACCTGTTCAATAACCACCTGAATGATTATACATCGAGTTCCCTATTGCTATTCCCAGCGGATTTCAAAAAGCACAATCAATTTCGGAACGTCCTAAATGCACAAAAGCAAACATACTGTACACATTTAGATAATTATACTATTTTTGAATGAAGACAAAACTGGAAAGAAAGAAAAAAAAAGAAAACCTAAAACATTCCCTGGGAAATGAAATCTTTAAGACTCAGTAAAACTACAAATGGCCTGTCAGTAACGTAACTAAAATACCACTGCATTCTGAACTAAAACAAATGCTTGACATTTGACTGCAAGACAAAGTGCTGTACAGCTCTGAGAACTGAAAGTCAATAACTCATGCTCCAATGAGTTCATCTTACAGGCTCCTTTAGCATTCAATTGGGCTGCCCCTGACATTTGGGTTGCCCTACAGTCCCTCCCTGTGCTGGTTCTCTCTGGTTTACATGAAGAGAATGCCTGACATGGTCCGTCAAGCAGGCATAAATTTAGCACGTCCCATAAATAAACCCCCGGCTACAGGACCACAAGGCGTTGCAGGGCCTCTGAGGTGTGACCATACATAACTTTTTTTAAAGGTGATGTGTGTATTAAAGGTTTTTCAGTGTTAAACTTTCTAATATTCAAGCTTAATATACAGAGACAACTGTAAGTCTTTTGTAGACTGATCCTGCAGAAAAGTGTAAACACTGTGGTGTTTTTGAGAATCTGCCCAGCAACGGTTCAACCAATAGAATGAGTTTAGGGCAGGGCTTCCCTTTCCACACCCTTTTATTGAATGTAAATTTCCATTGCATTGAAATCTCCAGGTGTTTGAATAAATTGATCTTTTTAAAATGCATATTTTGCATTACCAAATTCTACATCCTTAATCCTAGTACCTAAACTTAACAACTACCTATTAATAAGCAGTAATTAGGAATGTATTGAGGCAGAAGTTGTAGTTAATAGTTATTAATTTGAATTGGACCTTAAAGTATGACAGATTTTTAAAAATGTTTTTAAAGAAGTCACTTATGCTCACCAAGGCTATAATATAGTAGTCAACATTTGAAGTATGAAAAAAGTTAATCAAAGTTGTCCTAAGACAAGAACGCATTTTGGTTTTAGGACAACTTTGATGAAAGGTTTTGATCCACTTCAAATGTTGACTAGTTTAATTTGATCAAAACTTCAGTAAAAACCGCAATATTCTACAGTATTATTAGAATTTAAAATAGCTGTTTTGTATTCGAATATATTTTAAAATATCATTTATTTCTGCAATGCAAAGCTGAATTTTCAGCATCATTACTCTAGTCTTCAGTGTCACATGATCCTTCAGAAATCATTCTTATATATTGATTTGCTGCTCAAGAAACATTTCTTATCAATTTTGAAAACAGTTGTACTTCTTAATATTTGTTTAAACCATGGTGCATTTTTATTTTTAGATTCTTTGATGACTATAAAATTCAAAAGAACAGCATTTATTTGAAATAGCAATCTTTTGTAATGTTACAAATGTCTTTGCTGTCACTTTTGGCTCATTTAATGCATTCTTGCTGTTTCTTCTTCTAAAAAAAAAAAAGCACTGACCCCACATTTTTGAACGGTAGTGCAACTTGACAATTTGTGACAACACAATATGTAACAGCCATAGGCTGAAATGTTTATTCAACAGAGCAGCACAACTGTGTGAAAGTGTAAGGGTACATGGGGACAGAGAATGAAGAGGGAGATCTTTAGGGACTGAGTGACCTGAAAAACTCAAACAGGACTCGCAGGTAAGACTGCAGACTCACACGCAAATTTCAGCCAATCGGAGAGGGACAGCGGTTAGGACAGAGGAAGAGAGAGAATAGAAGAACCCAGTGCATTGTCCCTGTTTGTTTGTGCAAAGCGAGTCCAGGAGATGGGACAAAACCCAGGGTTTTGAGAGATAGTGTAATATTTACAAAATATTGGAAATGTGAAACATCTATTTATAGGAACAATGAGACATAGGCTATTCAATCGCTAGGCCACAACAATTGCAATCTGGCTCAATATTATATCCATTTGAAAATCATGTCTATATTTTTAAATACTTTTCTGCTGCCATAATCAAATATACTTTAAATCTCATCACAGACTTTAATGTTTGTCTCTTCTCTGCACCATCTTTTCTGACATATGCGTGTACACACACACACACACACACACACAGAGTCTGCTTACTGAGACGCACATACCGCCATGCACACCCACACGTCTTTTAAATTGAAACACACTGCCATAAATAAAGCCAAACTGCAAGCTAATGAGAAAGCGAGAGAGAATGAGAGGAAATGAAAGTGTCTTCCCCTCCCCCATCATCCCATGCGCCATCAGAGGAATGCATGCTGGTGTCCTGCTATAATTTGTATTTAGCTGTCTTCTGGCCTGATGGGATGCTGTGATAGATCCATTGCGCATTGACTACAGTTCACACCAAACAGCTGTGCAGCAGATATTGTCCCACTGTAATCTCCCTCGATTTAATGCTGGGAGGACTCAATATGCTGAAGACTGGGCTGTCCTGACACAAAGTCCTTATAGCATTAGCATGCAGTTTACTGTGATAAAACTAAACACCCTAAAATCATCTACAGAAAATTTGACTGTCACAGACCCATCTACACTGCAAGCAAGCAATGCAAGAAACCTAAAATCCTCCCTTTCTTTTTAGTGAAGCTGTGCACACTGCAAACACGTGGCTGCATCATTCATTATAACTGGAATGATTTTGTTGCTTGTAGTGTGTGTACAGTGTAAAGGAGATCGTTTCTTTTAGGTTGGCTAATTAAGTCATGCAAGAATCACCAGGAGAACATGAATCTATTTAACCCCATGATTTTATTTATTAACTGATTAATCACAGAGATACATTAATTTGACATTGTATTAATCAACTTATAATTGAGAATCAATACAACAATCTAATTCAACAAGCACTTTGCTGGATAAATAAATAAATAATAAATAAACCCAAAAATATGACTTTATTTAAGCCCATGTTTTTATTTATTAACTAATTAATTACCAAGACACATTCATTTGATATTGTATCGATCCATTTTTTTGAGAATCAATACAATATATTTATACTTTATTTAACAACCATATATTTATAACTTACTGACTATCTACACTGGTGGCTAAACAAACAAACTATCAAATAATTAATATATATAATTAATATATATTAATGTATGATTAACAATCAATATAACAACTTTATTTGACAACCGACATAAATGAATAAAAAAGATAAATAAATAAAAAAACATCCTTCTAAAATATGATTACATTTAACCCCATGATTTAATTTTAAATGAATCACCAAAATAAATTATATCAATAAGTTAATACAAACCAATACAAAACTTTATTCGATAACCTACATAAATAAATAAAATGGTTTTAAATTACATTATGATATTATTTAAGCCCATGATTTTATTTTAGTGAATGAATCACCAAGATAAATTTATAATTGAAAAACAAACAACTTCATTTGACAACCAACATACATGAATATACAAAAATAAATGTAATTAAAAAACTCAAAAAGTATGATTTTGAGATTGGTTTTAACAAATGAATAACCAATTAATGTGACATATCAAACAATTTCTAATTGAGAATCAATTTGTATTCAAATAAATACATTTCTGGAGCTGTGGCTTACTCTTTAACTCAAAGCAGAAGATTTCAGCTCAGGTGAGCGTGAATCTAATTTTTACTGCTGTTGTTCTTAATTGCGACACTGCAGCAGGTCACTGCTGTGCGGTATGTAGACCACAGAGGCCTCAGCGGAGCCACAGGCTGGATTTAGACGCTTCCCCAGCTGGAGGGTTCCCTGGTCAGGCAGCGCTGCCAGTAGCAGTCAGGCGGGCTGGGGTTCACTGGCAGGCATGCCCCGCAACATTCCTCAAGGGCCTAGTTTAGCCATGTTAAGAGTGACCTTGAAATGCGACACGGAACAATAAACTATAAAATGGCATCCAGGCATGTGGAGCGAAGGAGGGAAAAGAAGGAGGGGAAACTGGGTGACACCTGTCATTCTGCGTTTGTTTTATAGACGTCAGTGGGCAGTTGGGTCGCTGGGTTTCTCCTGGTTTTTTCTACACCCCCCTCATTCTCCCTCTTTGGTTGGAGTTTGGCAGACTCAGCAGAACAGGAGCAACGCTTCAGTCACTGACCTTCAGGGGCGAGAGAGGGAGGTGTGCCCAGACAGAGGGGTGAGAGAGAGAGAGAGAGAGACATTGGCAGCTGCAAGGAAATGCTTTACACGAATGCTAGGGCACAGGCCACAGTGGTTCAACAACAGATTATGTGACCTGCTGCTACCCTCACCTCTTTTGCTTTCTTTTTATGTTTTTTTTTTTCACTGTAGTGTTCTTTCTCTTTAACCTCTGCCTGTACTTCCAAGACCCCATGAAACAAAAATCAAAGACCACACACAAAACATATGATGGAAATGTCTACCAAGGGCACAATGACACATTTCTATAGATAATATAAAATATTCAATGGCTATATTGACCAGGACTTTACAGTTACATAAATGCAAAACACTAATTTTGAGTTGGCATCATAAGGGACTTACAGAATATGGATTATTGGGGTAATGAAACAAACTGAGATTTCATTTGTAAATAAAATATTACCTGGAACTTTGCCCATGGGTAACTAATTACCAACACTAACATTCATAAGCATTAAACTAATGGATGCATACACAAACATGTACACATTGGTTTCCACAGATGTCTAAAATTTCATTTACATTTATATTTAATAATTTAGCAGATGCTTTTATCCAAAGTGACTTAGAAATGAGGAAAAGTACTTGCAATTTATCATACAAGAGTCTCCAAAATCAGCTGTGCTGCAATAGTGTAAACTAGAGTATACAAAAGCTGGAGAAAAAATGCAAGAAGTACAGGAAAGAGAGGAGAAAACGCGTTTCTGGTATGCCATGTAAAACTGGGCAAGTGGTGTGACAGAGAGGCCTCGTGAAAGAAAACACTCAGCAAGCTCAACTAAAAAGAAAAAGTCTTCATTGACTACATTGTACACTGTAAAAAATGATTTCGCAGCTTAGTTGTTTCAATTTTTTTTTTTAAGTTGACAACTTGCAGTTTATGAATTTGTTCATTCAACTTAATATTTTAAAATTTCACTCTCAACTAGTTCATAAGTTGACGAAACTAGCTATTTGCCCCCTCAACTTTAAAAATGTGTTGAATCAAATTAATAATGATATCACGATCTTATCGCAAGATCTCGTGAAGACCATTGCAGAAAGAAGACGTTTGACTGCCATCTTGGTGAGCTTCTCCAGAGAGTTTGAAAATGTTCTCAATCAGCAAATTTGGTAAGTAATTATTTGTATTTATTGTATTAATATGTGTACAATTACTCATAGAAACAGTTATAAATCAGTATTTCTGTATTTAAAAAAATGGATAATAACGTGTTTTAAATATTTATTTATTAAGCTTTTCTATGTCATATGCATGGCTATTTAAATAAAGAGAAATTACATTTTATAAAATGTTTGATAATGTAGGTCTAATATTAATTTTTAATTAATAGTAGTTTTTAGTCATGTTCCCATAAAAAAGTGTATATTCTGATAATGTTATCAACAATAGAATTTTATGATGTATTATTTTGCTTATATCTAACCCAAATGCATGAGAAAACATGAGTATGTTACGAATATCTTACAAATTCATATGACGTGATTGGTAGGAAGACCTATTTGTAATAAAAACAAAATTCTGGTTCTAATAATTCCCAGATTTGACGATGGACATCAAGCTGCTCAAGTACCAAACTCATATTTAAAGCAAACTGAGCTTTGCATTTCATTGTTTATGGTTTAAAGATAACTGGATATCATGCAACATTCCCATGTTGGCATCTGCTTGATTTGACAAGCTTCTACCAAATGATAAATATATTTTCATCAAAAAACTGTACATTTCAACTGGACACAGTGAATTTGACATCAACAACACATAATATGGGAAACACATTTATTATAGTAAGGCAAAAGTCAGAGAGGTGGTGGAAGGACACGAAACAGGTCAAATGTGAATGTTGTGAACAGTCTACAGGCGTCTGAAGTGCTTGTAGTCTTGTTTTGATAAGCGGAACAGAGGAGTAAATGGAGAAGAGTGTGTATGAGTGAGCTTGTGGAATTTTTTTGGGGCCTTCATTGAGGGGTCTAAGGAAGTAAGTGTGTCTGTGTAGATGGAAGGGAGGTGGAGGTGATAAATCTCCAACAGGAACCAGCATGTAAGAAGCTGCCATGTTTTATGAAATGCAGTCATAAGCAACACTAAGTGAAATGCATTAAAGTGGCTTGGGTTTGCCACTGCAGCCATTAATAAGCAGAAATACACGCATGGCTAATTTATTAACGTTCCATGCCTGACATTCATTATGAGCCTCAGCGCTCTCTCTGGGCATATAAAAAGAGAGGGAGATTAAAAAAATGAAAGCAAGCATTTGGAATAGGAGAGATTTGGCAGAGGGACACGCGAGGGTGTCAGCGATCTCTTCTGATTCACGTGCGGTTATGGCAGAACTTAAATCAATGCGAGACCCCCAAAAAGACAAATTGGATGGAGGCCAAATTACAGATAGCGTGCTCTTAAAAATGTGCAAGTTTTTAGGTGCTTAAACATAAATTAGTAATGATGGGAGGGAAAGGGAGAGGGAAAGCTGGGGCAAAATGAGCTGACAGAACAAAAGATGAAAAGTGTAACAGATCAGGGGTCAGAGAGCACACGGTTTGCTTGACTGATTGTCAGCCTCCTCATTACGGTTTCATTTGGGAAGATGGAAATGGAAACTCTCAGAACCCATTTGATGTCTAAAGTGGAGTTATGAAAGGTGCTTGAGTTAGGGTAAATGCCTAATGATTTATCGAAGAAAAAAAAATCTCTTTTATTTTTTATTTCCTGTTGCCGTATGCATCTTCGTGCTGAAAACGAGTTAATATCAATCAGCGGAAACCGAGTTCAGGGGCTTTCCTTATTCCACTGAAGCAGATCCGTTCAAAGCTAAACGAATAGCCTCACTAAACTGCTGACAGCTGAACAGATAGCATCACGTCACAGGCTACACACAAACACACACACACACACACACACACACACACACACGTACACGTACACGTACACGTACACAGAATGCTTTATGGCATGAAACAGAGTCACTGTCAACTCTAAATCTTGGTTGACGGGAACATTTTCATTCACACAAATTTGTGTTTTATAATATGAAAACCCATAGATTACTGCAGTGGTTTTTAACAGTAAATATCTACAAAAAAAATTTGCCCAGCCCACAACCACCAACACCATCTTAAATTGCCATGTTTTGGCACAAACACATACAAAAAAAAATGTTCACAAAAAATTGTGAAAAAATGTACTACATTTTCTTTGTGTTTCCTGTTACAGTTTCTGATCGATAGAATGGAGATTTTTTTTTTCTTTAAAAAAACTTTTTCTTTATGAAAACTGTACTTCATGAAAAAGGCAAATTATACTCTTCTTTGAATAAAATGTAAGCAAAAAACTGTCACTAGGCTTATAATGTTACATTCTGTAAAGCAATAATGCTGTTAAAAATGTAAAGCTAAACAAAGGTTATTCTTACTGTCAAGACTCTGTCTCCAAAGAAAGTACAAAATAATTGACAAATAATTAAATACAAATAAATACAAAAAAAAATCACTATATTATAATATATTATTACAAGCACTTCTTTGTTAATTCTAAACTACAGCATTGTACTTAACTTGGATATTTTCCCAAGTCAAACCCAATGGACCGGGCCAACAGTTATAAACATCAGGTATTTTTTAAACCCACAGAAACACTCCCATTGTCATATCCAACAAACTGGATCAACTATTACACGTAAAACAACAACAGCTCATACTCTAGAACAATCCCATAACCCTATTGCGCTGAAGCATAATATAGCCCAGCTCCAGCCAGATGGGTCATCACTGCACAGCTCAGGGTTACAATCAGGTAATGCATTATAAATCTGCTATATCAAATCCTATTGAATCTTTTAAGGTTCCAAAGTGGCAGAGAGCAGCTCTGAAGCACTGAAGAACATGCATAAAAGCCCTTTATAAAACACCAGTGTGTGAACTTTAAAGCTGAGTTGATATGCCAGACTCATAAATTTGGACCACATGACATTTCTAAGCGAAGGGAATTTGTTCCCATCCGTCCTTTGTACTTACTTGGCATGCGTGCTATCGATATTGCTGAACCCAGAGAGAGTGGAATATGAGGAAGAGGCTTTAATGACTAGAGCCTCTGCCCTCAACTATCTTTTAAAAAATAAAAATAATATTGCTTGAGTGTTTTACAGCCAACTACTAGGAAGATGTAAGAAAACGAAAGAGAGACAGACGTATCTCTACAGTAAACTTTAATTGGGTTTCTCCACTATGGGTTGCAGCAGGGATCGAATGGCTATAGGGAGCACCTGAAACTCAATTTAGATATCATAGAGAATATAAAACAATACAGTTTTATTTTTTAAATGAGGTATTTTTCATCAGAACAGATTTGGAGAAATTTAGTATTGCATCACTTGCTCACCAGTGGATCCTCTGCAGTGAATGGGTGCCGTCAGAATGAGAGTTCAAACAGCTAATACACAATAATAATGCACAAGAATCGCAATAATCTCTGTACTGGATTGTAATGAAGTAATCTATATGACTCCAGTCTTGTGAAGCGGAAAGTGTTTGTAAGAAACAAATCCACCATTAAAGGGTTACTCCACCCTAAAATGAAAATTATGTCATTAATTACAAAAAGTTTTTTTTTTTTTTTGATGCATTCTGAGAGCTCTCTGACCCTCCCATAGACAGCAATGTAAGTATCATGATCAACATCCAGAAACGTAGCAAGTAGATCTGTAAAATAATCCATGTGACATCAGGGGTTCAACCGTAATTTTACGATGCTAAGAAAATACTTTTTGTACGCAAAAAAACAAAAATAATGACTTTATTCAACAATCCGTCTCCTCCACGTCACCCTAGCGCCATTTTATAGAGTATCCACTCGTTTAAATCAAAGCGTAAATAAACGTAGAAAACGTATCCATGTGGTGCGGCTGACACAGAACAGCATACGCTGTTTGCGTTCAGTGGATACTCTCCAAAATGGCGCTACGGTGA
>NW_015560620.1:150376-153242 GCF_001515605.1 Sinocyclocheilus anshuiensis | reverse complement strand
TTGCATCACTTGCTCACCAGTGGATCCTCTGCAGTGAATGGGTGCCGTCAGAATGAGAGTTCAAACAGCTAATACACAATAATAATGCACAAGAATCGCAATAATCTCTGTACTGGATTGTAATGAAGTAATCTATATGACTCCAGTCTTGTGAAGCGGAAAGTGTTTGTAAGAAACAAATCCACCATTAAAGGGTTACTCCACCCTTAAATAAACGTAGAAAACGTATCCATGTGGTGCGGCTGACACAGAACAGCATACGCTGTTTGCGTTCAGTGGATACTCTCCAAAATGGCGCTACGGTGACATGAGGGTGAATAATTAATGACAACATTTTTATTTTGGGGTGGAGTATCCCTTTAAGGTGTTTTAACTTTAAACCATCGCTTCAGGCGTCCATAATCCATAATATCGCTTCCCTGACTACAGTCCATCCCCTGTTGCCCTCTCACATCAAAGTCCACTAACATTTGTTTTGAACTGTTTTCGTTTGTAAACGGTGCTTGATCTGTGCATATTTCCTTTTGCAACTGCAAGACGAGACAACTTCTTCACTGGAAGAAGCAATATTACGGAAGAGGACTCTGAAGAGGACTATGAAGTTAAAAATGTCTCGATGAATTTGTTTATCACAAACACACAGCTTTTCACTTCACAAGATGTTAACTGATGGAATGGAGTCGTGTGGATTACTTGTGGATTATTGTGATGTTTTTATCTGCTGTTTGAACTCTCATTCTGATGGCACCCATTTACCCATTTATTGGTGAGCAAGTGACGTAATGCTAAATTTCTCCAATTCTGCTCTGATGAAGAAACAAACTCAACATCTTGGATGTCCTGAGAGCGCCTATATTTTCAGTTTCGGTGAACTATTCCTTTCAGCCACAGTACAGTGGGTGCTAGAATAGGTAACATAAAGTCAACTACTGTACATTCACTTTGACAGAACGGTGGCCCTCAGACACATGCTCTACTTCTCTATAGCAGTTTCACTGCAGTTTTACAGGATTGTGCAGCTCTGTTTCACCGTTCCCTTGCATAGGAAATGAACTGCATGGAGCTCCCTGTGCTCATTGTTGGGGAGTGGGTAACAAAGTATCAAGTAGCTAGCTACAAACTAAATTTTCAAAACAGTGTCTTTTTTTCCAGTAATAAGCTACTTTTTAAATTAATGAGCAGGTTGTATCTGGGCAGGCTCCAGTTTTAAAGCAAGTTCCCCAAAATGTTTATGCTCATACTTCCTGCCTGCCGGGAATCAAACATGGTGAGGGATGGATGTTCATGTACAGGTTATACAAATCAAGTCAGTAAAATAAAAAATTAACCAAATTAACATTATTAAAGAGTTACTGTTTATTATTCAATTTAATAGCTGTGCCTTTTTAATATAAAAATGTCAAAATGCAGTAAAATCAATACTGTTCAAAAGTTTGGTGTCAGTTTTTTGGTTATCTTATAAGATATTAATAATTTTACTCAGCAAGGATACATTAAATTGATCAAAAGTGACAGTAAAGACTTTTACATTGTTACAAATGATTTCAAGATTTCTATTTCAAATAAATGCTGTTCTTTTGAAGTTTCTATTCATTAGTGAATCCTGACGAAAATGTATCACGGATTCAACAAAAATATTAAGCAGCAGAATTGTTTTCAACATTGATAACAAGAATTATTACTTGAGCACCAAATCAGCACATTAGAATGATTTCTGAAGGATCTGAAACTTCAGCTTTATCATCATAATTATAATTATATGTATTATAATAGAAAACTTTTATTTTAAATTGTATATAATAATATTTCATAATATTACTGTTTTACTGTATTTTTGATCAAATAAATGCAGCCTGGCTGAGCATTAGAGACTTCCTTCATTTGACATGATCCATTATGTGAGTAAAATTTAGCTGTAATTTTCACACAAATGAAATGACCCACTCTTATGCTTTAGATTTGCTTGCCGATGATGTCACAGGCCTGTGAGCTCTATTAAGCAGAGTTTCCCCCTGTGGAGAGAGATTCCCACCTCATTATATAGCTCAGAGTCTCCTCATGGACAACTGCTTCCACATTAAAAACATCTATCAGTATTCCGCATCCTGCTTGAACAGGAAACTTACATAAAATGACATTTTCATTGTTCCCAGTGGGATGCTGTGGGCATCCGTGCAAGACACACACACACACACACACACACACACACACACACACACACACACTCACAAGCAAAGCTGCTGCTCATCAGCAAGTCACATTAAACTAATTTTCTTCAGCACATCTCATTTCATGTCATGCTCCAGGACCAAACACTGGCAGGAGGGTGTGGTTGTAAAAATTGACTAAAAAAAGAGAGAGGCAAGAAAACAGACAATGGACCCCAATGGTCCAGTTTCTGGCACCACACTGGCCTCTGGATTCAAACTGAGAGCCAGTTTTTGTTCAGGTTGCTTAAAGCGGTCATATGATGCTGCTAAAAAGAACATTATTTTGTGTATTTGGTGTAATGAAATGTGTTTATGCGGTTTAAGGTAAAAAAAAAACACTATTTTCCACATACTGTACATTATTGTTTCTCCTCTATGCCCCGCCTTTCAGAAACGCGTCGATTTTTACAAAGCTCATCGGTCTGAAAAGCAAGGTGTGCTGTGATTGGCCAGCTATCCAGTGCGTTGTGATTGGCCGAATACCTCAAGCGTGAGACGGAAATGTTGCGCCCCTCACCATATTGTGATGATGCCCTGTCAGGCCGGAGCGATGATTCAAAAACATGAAAACCCATTATAAACAAGGCATTCGTTGCATCCAGTGGGGACATAATTACGGATTATAATGACTTATACTGTCTTTTTATGCGTTGCGT
>NW_015560620.1:140511-149464 GCF_001515605.1 Sinocyclocheilus anshuiensis | reverse complement strand
GGAAGGACATGTGACGACTCCGGGCTGGACTCCGCTTCGTCCACGGTGAAAGCCGATCCGACGATCCACAGCGCAAAGTTGTAGTATTTCCTCAGCAACCAGCACGAATCAGCTCCAGTCATGACGAAGCAGATATCGTCCTCTTTTGGAAGACCAAACAAAGTAGTTTCGCTTTCACAACGAAGCACACAGCATCTTTACGACATGGCGGCGGCAACAACAATACTACAGTGAGAATAAAAGTTACGCCTTCTTTCTTTGCGTGAACATTTGGGCGGCGTTATGCAAATCTTCCCACATAGCGACGTAGATATGTTGGGGGCGTGTTAGACCGAGCCGTTTTAAGAGGGTGTGGCTGACTCTGAACTTTTATAAAGAATATCTCTTTGGATTTGAGACTTTAGTCTTTGCAACTTTACAGATCTTCTTTATGATCATCATATGACCCCTTTAAATTTAGCTAAATTTCAAATATTACTAAACTCAGATCACATTCAGACTTCTCTAAGGATATGATAAGACAGACAGAAAATTGTTTTTCTTCTCCATATTCAGATCTATTTAATTTATTGTATAAAAAAAAAAAAATTTTTACAAACCCAATCCAAACCATTTCCATATGCGGTTTGAAATTCAATTTAAATTTCAGGTTTGGAAGTGGGTTTCAATCTAACCAGTCAAATGGAGATTTTTTTTCAGTTTTGGGGATGCAATGGGTATATAATATCACACACAAGTGTGGTAGTGTCATTCACTATGTATTGAATGTTGAATGAGCATAGGAGTGTAACTGAACACTGTGCAGTGCAGTGCTGTACCAAGTGAGCAACTGAGCAAGTTTACCATGTCAGAAAAACCAAACATATGAAGATGGTTGTTATGCAAATGATAAAAATTACAAATCATGCACTATGGTAAACATGCTTTGAGGTTATAACATAGTATTGTGCAAGAAATTACCAATTGGTGGTCATTTCAGCTTTAAACTGCATTGAATTTTTTTGTACAGGTATGTTTTGGAGCACTGTGATTTAAAAAAAAATGTCATCACTTTTCGACAGATCCATTCCTACTGATTTGATTTAAACAACAAACCAGAGTTGCGTGCAATGTGACAAAATCTAAAACAAATTTTTAAGTTTCACACTTCTGAGAATTTTTGAGCAGATCAAAATTTTCAAAATTAATTGCAAATCCTGCCATCTTTTGGCATTTTCACAGCTGAGAATCGCTATTGATTTTTGTTTTCTGACTCTCTCTAAATCTTCAGAGGCTTTTTTCATATTAAGTCCTGGGCACTAGATTCAAACGCATCCAAAATATAATTAACCTCAGGGCCCATTCAAGATCTTAGAATGACGACTAATGCAATTAATAGTCAGATAATCGGCTGATGATAAGAGCATTAACTATGATTTCGGCAAGTGTCTGCTGCCAAAAACTTAGAGATGAATCCAAGTGAGAATGCAGTGAAATGATTTAAAACACACAGGAATTCATGTCAAAGAGAGAAAGAGGAGAGACTGTGGGAAGGGGGAGGGTGCCAGTGTAGTTCAAGTAGTTGTAGCAGTTCATCATCAGTGTCTAGAGGAGGAAGCGAAGAAGGAACACAGCGTAACTGAAAGACAAAGAGGCGTAAACAGCTGGCACGCTGCTGCAGCGTCGCAATGCCAATGAAAGGAAACTTGCCTGCCAACATCCAAACACGGGGCTAAAGAAAGACACCACCAGAGGAGAGCCAGAGGATTGTGGGAGATGCGGATCCTGGCGTAGTCGATAGGGTGACGAGGCCAATCCTCAGGGACAACCTGCTCATTACAAAGTCAGAGAAAGGTCAGGTGACTGACTTCTGCTTTTCTTTCACTCCTCCACCAATTATCATCCCTCTGTCCCTACCTTTTCCTGCTGAGTTTGTCCCACTTGCTCGTTTCCCATGCACTCTGGACGATTCCTCGACGGTTCCTGTCATTATTCATGTTTTCTTTAGTAAACAGCTTCTGGCACAGTTGTGTCATCATTTGCGCTCTGCTCGCTGAAGCGGTTTGGTGCAGTGGCAGACGCGGAGGCCCGTCCTCAGGCAGATGCACTGCGACTGGAGAGATGAATGAAAACCGCTTGGATTAATGAAGCGATTTCAGAACAATTGAAGTTACTGACAGCTCCCCTAAATTTATCACCCTGCCTCCTTTACCATGAGTAATAGTCTCACACAGTCGCTGATACTGATCACCGCAGTAAATGCAGATTTACGCACAAACACATAGGCACACATGCACAGACAATAAATGATATTAATGAGCAAGCGGCCATGTTTACAAACGTTTCTAAATCTCGTTCATTTATGATGATAAGCGGTATGATTTAATGATAATGCATGGTAAAACACTGACAGACGTTAGCAGCACATTAGCTGTATTTCAAAACCTAGTGAGCTGCATACTGAGGCAGGTTCATAGTAGCGCACCCGATGTTGTTCAATAAGGAAGCTAACTTGATTATGTTGCCCAATTAAACTTTATTTTTACCTAATTGACATACTGTACATCCCTTCGTAAAGAAGGCAAACACAGAATGTATAGCAACAAGCTCAGTGAGAATATAAATCAGATAAGATGGCTGACAGCTGAATCATTATAAATATATTTCATTTAATACCGAAAAGTGTTCATAAACTTAGGTCAATGTAAACATAATTCGATTTTTTTTACCCAGTACTTGGGTGCATTTGATCAGCGAAGGACAAAAAAGAAAGAAAAGTCTGTTTTTCCTATTTAATATGAGTATTTAATAATAATGATAATATTGAAATATAATAAAAAGAATAATTAACTATTATTGGTACATTAATATTTAAAATAACAATATTTAAATATATTATTAGTAATATAATATTTATACATATTAAAATAATATTACAATTATCAATCAAATGAAATAAAGAATCTTTCACTATTACTTTATAGAAGAACTCTAAAATTACAGTGGTAATATTTATGGCTTATTTCTAAACTATAGAGCTTTTATTTAGGATGAAAACCATTGGGAGACCTAAAAGTTTGCATTAAACAAAAACTACAATTGTCTTTTCTAACCTATTGTGATGTACTGTAAATCCGGGGCAAAACTGAAAATAGGGTGGGATTTGATTTTGTCCATCGGGAACTGATTGTTGTCGTTTGCTAATTAAAACTCTAGAAACTAAATAACTCTATTTGTGTGGCACATGGAGTGACTGCCACCATAATATTAGTGTACTAAATCAGTCGTTGTGACATTCCATGACAGTCCCTTAGAAGGCAGCTGCCTATCTAAGAAGCAAGGCAGTTTATAATACTGTGAAAGAGAGCACATTACTACAAAAGTGTCTTTGATAGAACTGATAGAGCGCCATATATTTCATATGACACTGCTTATATGTGTGTTTGTGGGTGGGTGTGATCACTCCTGTCCGTATCTTCTCCACTGTCTGTTTACTGCAATGCAGGAGTTGCTCTTTGACTGTATTCAGTGGAAGGCGCACCAGGGATTTTCACAGAGACCTTTGTGTCAGTTCCTACTGGTGCGTGAGAAAGATCATTGCTTGTTTTCTCTGCTGTTATTTACAGGCTCCATTCATTGAAAAATGACTTCAGAAAGGCTTGAACAGAAGTGACAGCACTGAAAAGCTAATTTGTCCTCATTCCTCGTCTTTCTGTCTCTCTCTTTCTGTTTGTCACTCTCTCTGTGTTTATCTGTCTCTCTCACTCAATGTGTCACAGACTCCGCCCTCTATAGTCTGTAGAGCAGTAACAAAATTCCCGACAAAAATAATCTGTCAGTTTCTAAAAATTCTAATTAAACACATTTAGATGTCTATAACCTGATAATAAATCAATTAATTTGCAAGCTTTTACTCCACCACTTGCATGCATGACATCATTAACAACAGTTCAAGCAGTTTGAATGACGGATATTTGACAAAATTACTACAGTTTCGGTAAACAGTCATGACTAGCTAGTGGATTTCTTCAACAATACATCAAACTATGGCAGTTTGTGGAAAATGCAGCATGGGTGGTTACAAGGGTGCTGCTAGATGGATACTAAGGTTCTGTGTGATTGTTTGCTGTTTGAATTATCGTCGCTAATTCTCTATGTCAGGATACATCTAAAGGCTTTTTACATCTGTTATCATTCACCTTATGTCTAAAAAGCTCCATGATTTGAGGCATAATTGATCGTATGTAGCACAAACGCTGTCGGAGAAGTTTGCAAAATTTTAATACCTAGGGTTAGCAGTTAAGAACAAATCCCTTACTCTTAATATGCATAATGGTCACACTTGCCTTAGCAAGCACCACTAAAAGAATGATAAATTCAGAGACATTAAGTGTGCTGAACAGGAGAGCGTGCTGTGGTGCAGTACTGCGTGTCAGTATCAGGGTGGGGACTCAGGACTGCTGCTGGAATGGTGAGAGATGTTAGTTTTAGAACAAATGCAGCGAGAAAATGAAATGCTTATTCTAAAATGAGAGGAAGAAGGTGAATAAGCAGGTACCATGGCAAGGTCTTATATTGTGATTTTAGTACTAAAAGGCAGTGTGCATTAAGGAAAAATCTTGTCAATGTAAAGGCAGAATAGTAGAGTTGGGGTACTTTGACTCGGGACTGGAATTGTGAATGAACTTGGACTCGGACAAACTCTGGTGCAAATTTTTCAGATTACAGAAGAATCCATGTCGTGTAATATAAAATACAGAAAAATACAACTTAGGCTCATTGGAAATACGTGCCTCTACCTACATTTCTGCAAAACTCAAAAATCGTACTTATGCATACGAATCGCTGCAGTTTCCAGTTGAAAAGAACACTAGAGGCAGTAAAACTCCCACAACTCTTATTTTTTTTCACACAAAGTATGATTTGCAGGTCCACAGTTTTGATTAATAAAGCCTAATTTTCACATAATTACGTGAGGAATATTATGTTATGAATTCAAAACTATTTTAAACATGCTGCGAGATTTGAAAACTGATGCATTTTAAGTTTAGCGTCACATATACAGCTTCAAATGCATGAGTTTTCTAACTCAGTAGGTTTGCTCGGTAGCTCACGCGATATGGCGTTGCACTTAGATGATGAAGAGTTTCGGTACGAACCCCGTGAAACTATGGTTCGACAAAACAACTCAAAAGGAAGGTAAAATAGCACGGCTGCATCAACAAATGCATTTTTTTTATCACTTTTACATTTGCTAACACTATCAGGTAGGTTTAGGGTTGGGTTTGGTGTAGGGGGTTTTGCCAACACGACAGCGCATTAACTTTTAGCGACACTCCTCGAATATTTGAATTATGAACCACCGCAATACGTACCTGCAACAACGTAATACAAACACAGCAATACGTGCCTATATCAACATAACAAAAACGTGCCAGGGTCACATATTGAACCCGCGTTTTAGCGCCACTGACTGGATGTTTCACATTAAAACTGCCGTGAAACGTGCAGTAAGGTACGTTTTAATCAGGGGTGCACATAAGTGGTCCACAGGTCCGCATGCGTGACCAAAATAAAAAATGCGCTGTATAAATAAGTTCTGACAGCGCATTTGCGTACCGACATGGATGACAGCTGTTAATGCACAATTACCATTTTAGATCGACAAACTGTACTGTATAAGATTTCTATCCAAATTGAAAGCTTCATTTCAAATTGAAAATCTAATCTACCCGCTGCCGTTTTCAAAGCACAATGCAAAACTGAGACATTTCATTCACTGAAGCTCTTCAATCGGTAGCGCTAAACCCAGAAGCGCATATACTTACTTGCCGACCACCCGCCAAAATAAAAGCCTGCTGATTTTAAGGTTGAAAATGATAAATTCATATTAAATTAAAAAAAGTAAATATTATCATTGTATTTTTAAGTTTACTATAAAATAATTGTATTTGCATTTAATACTCCCTTTTTATTTTAAAATATAATAATATTATCACACTTTATTTTGTTTATTATTTTATTTAAAAAAATAACTAAATAAAGTGCAATAATATTATCACTATTATTAATTTATTTTTTATAGTTATATTTAATGGGTCACACTATGTGCAGTGTAAGGACCAAACCAAATCTCCAGGTTCTCTTATGAGAACCAGGTTGAAAAACGTATGTGCACCCCTGGTTATAACAGTGCTGCAGAAATGCATTTAGAGGCACGTATTTCGAATGAGCCTGGGTTGGAAAAATAAGTAACAACATCAAATTAAGTTATAAAGACATCAATAAACGTCTCCCATTCAAACTCAACTTAGGACACTCAGGACTCGACAAGGTGGACTCAGACCCAACACTACTGAATAGTATATGTACTGTACGCTCCGTTCACACATGCACCTTGATTTTTTTGCACTAATTTGTTTGTCCACAAGGTGGCGATGCTGACCTGGACCATCATTTTGCATTTAAAAACAAACAGATGGGACACAACAACAACATCAAACTTCTGGAGGTGGCAATAACAAAAGATGCCCGCATTGACCAGCACTCGTGTGAGGAGATTAAGAGATACACGCAACTCTAATTTAAATGAGTAAAAAGTACTCGTAACTTCAGGAGAGAAATTGCGCAGACACTGTACGAAGATGAAACTGTCTAGTGTCATGTGTCGAGTGCCTGTGTTGTGCACACTATCAAATGAAGCTGAAAGGCTATGTGTTTGGATGTATTCTTACACTAAGGTTCATGTCAAAACTGAAGTAAACTTTGGGATTAAATCTACATGTGTTTTTGTCCTAAAGCTGCAACATTTAACAAGACATTTTGTCAATCACTTGGTATCTGTTTCTGCGCTGTTGCAGCAGGAGGTCTCTTCCACCTTGAAATCTGGCTAGGCCAAAATCCTGCTCCACATCAGCCACCCAATTTCATGAAGTCGTAAAAATTAAAACGAGATGACATACTCTTGTATTTGGTGTTATTAGATAGTATAGTAAATACTAAAATATCAATACAAGTTGTACATGATATGATCATAAACGTATCTTTAAAGCTGATGTTTGGATGTATTGGGCTATTGTCACCAACAATGCTGACAATCGCCTTGCTCACATAATGTTGCACATTAAAACAGAACACATGGTATATCATCGAAATTCGATTATGCTACTATTTGAAGCCAGATGTGACAGATGCATGGACTGTGATAAAGGCTCTTCATTGGAGTAAAGTGTGACAACTAGCCCCAGTCTCCCATATTTTTATAGGCTCATACAGAAGGGCTATTTTGGTCCCCTGGGAACGTTTAGTAAACTCAAAAGGTGCCAAAAGACTATTGCGATTGTGCCAAACCTCTACAGTTCACACTGCTAGAGGGATGTACGCTGTCGTTCAGTGGTAGTCACTGTAGTCGAGCACTGAAGGCATTAACATTCTGGTGTGCAGGAGAGTCTCTGAAGGTCTGGTATCAGTCAAGCTGTCCTTTTCAAGCCTGAATGACCGGGCAGTGGCAGAGGAGGCCCCACGAGAGAGCGGGAGGGACACCCACACACTCCTGCCACTTTCCTGCGGCAGCCCGCAGAAGAGGAAGAGTCAATTTAACAGCAATCATCCTCCTTGATCACAACCCACTTGTAACCTGCCACCTCAACAATGATTTTATCATCCTCACTCCCTCACACGCTATCTCTATCTCAATATATGTCTCTATTTTGCTTTGAAAGTCCTCCCTCTTCACTGCAGTATCAGTGGAACAGAAACACCTTTCATAGTTTTGCTATTTCATAAATTGTTTTACTCTTTATTATTAGCTGTAACACTATAATTGCATGTTTAATGTGACAGACAACTCATCCCAATACCATGCTAAGTGTTAGGACTCCATTTTTTCTCAGGCAATAATGATGTAAATGTTCAATAGCTTTTTGAAAGCCAGTTCTTTAAGGTATGTGCATCTATAGAAATACTCATAGACTATTCAGTGGGGGAAAGTGTGACAACTAGACCCACTCTCCTATATTTCTATAGGCTCACACAGAAGGGCTATTCTGGTCCCCTGTGAAAGTTTAGTAAACTCAGCTGGCCGCCCTGGCCCATATCCTGTAGGTCTGTGGCAGCGTGAAGAGCGAGAACTAAATCATAGGCTGACAGGGCCCTTTCCTTTAATAGATGCCCCCTATGTAACCAGCCCAGAAAAGGGAAGAGAGGAGCAGCCATTGCTACACACACACACACATGCACTTGAGTGTATGTATGGCTCATATGCACATGCATACATGTGCGCGCACACACACACACACACACACACACACACACACACCTCTAAATGGGGTAACTAGGGCTACTTGACACTTTTTTTTACTCTAGTGAATATATCTGAGGGTAGGTTTATTTTTGAAAGTCAACTGCTACTGCTGTATAGGAAAATACCTGAAAGTCTTGACTACAAAAAAGAAAAGAAAAAAAAGAAAAGAAAAACCTAATTTATATATATGGTTTATGTATATGTTTGTGTGTGTATAACTAATAAGTTAATAATAAATAATTTGTGTATTATATTATTATTGTATTATTTGTGTATTATTAGCAGTGTTGGGGAAAGTTACTTTTAAAAGTAATGCATTACAATATTGCGTTACTCCATAAAAAAGTAACTAATTACGTTACTTAGTTACTTTTTATGGAAAGTAATGCGTTACGTTACTTTTGCGTTACTTTTTAAATCTGGACAGGGCTTGCTTGTTTGTTTTTAAAATAAAAAAAGTTATATTTTTGGCAAATATAAAAGCCTTTTCACACCAAAAGTGAAATAAATAAGCCTCAGGCTGAAGGAAAGTAAATTTACGTCCGTAGAGTAGAATGCAGAAGAAGAAATTTGAACACACTTCAGCAATAAAAAAAGACTCACAAATGTTTGTCTAGAGTAATTTGTGCTTATTAGTACGGTTGAACTGGATCATCGAAGGTCAGAAGCAAA
>NW_015560620.1:112284-140130 GCF_001515605.1 Sinocyclocheilus anshuiensis | reverse complement strand
AGCGGCAGCTGGATGCAATAATCGCATGCCAATGTGCATTGGCTCGTTTAGTTTACACTCGAAGTAGTTTGGTCTCTCTAAGCGAGATCCCAATTTCGTCGGTCATCCGACGTGACGTCGAGAGTGACCGACTGAAAGGGAACTCGCGTTACTTATAATGCGTTACCCCCAACCCTGATTATTAGTATTATTATTTTTATTATTATATACATTATATTTAAATGCATATATTTTAAAATGTAACTTAAAATGTAATACATTACATACACACACATACACATACAGTATATTCACAAACATAAAATAATAAATGAATAATAAATGTAAATATTTTATATAAATGTATATATTTTAAATTCTGCCTTAAAATAAACAAATTCAACATCAATTTTTATCATTTTTTTTGTCATAAAGTTACAAATGGTTATAAATAATACATTTCACCAAAGTTTTAGAAATGTAATAATTTACAGAAATGTAATTTAAAGTGTAGTACATCTTTAAAAAATTGGTAACACTTTAGTATAGGGACCAATTCTCACTATTAACTATAGTTGCCTATTATTAACATATTGCCTGTTTATTAATACTTATAAAGCACATATTCTGCATGACCATATTTTATATCCCTAACCCTACCCAATACCTAAATTTAACAACTACCTTACTAACTACTAATAAGCAGCAAATTAGGAGTTTACTGAGGCAAAAGTCGTAGTTAATGGTTTGTTAATAGCAAGAATTGGACCTTAAAATAAAGTGTGACCAAAAATTTCTATAAACGTATTAATTCATTTAACCATTAAGGATAAATAAGGAGAAAAAGGAGACTGAATTATTACACAAAAACACTTAATGATTCAAACACTGAGAAGAATATGAAATATTACACACACTCACAATTGATCTCTGGATTCCTAGTATCCTCGATCAGAGAGCAGCAGAGATTTGTATTTTTACTTGATGTTGCCGCTGCTGACTGTGAAGATGAACAGTAATATAGGCAGTATTTATGGCTTTTGGATATTTGTTACAGCACAATTATTTGACTGTAATACTCTGGGCATGTTATGATGATCTAAGAGCATTTAATTCCCGCCTGATCTGCGGGAGAGATGAGGTAAACCACTTTTCAAAGAACAAAACTGAAGTGCCCTGGGACAAGCAGTTTTCATTTCATCTGCAAAAGAAAGCTTTGACCTTTGCATATGATAGCACTGAATGTAAGCACGTGAATGTATGTCGAAGTCTAGGTGCACTTCAAGTAAACAGGAACAGATTGAGGAGATTGAAGTAATTGAGGAGCTAGAGACACACACACACACACACACACACACACACAAATCAGTACACTATTAGACTGCGGTAACACCAGACACTTAAAACACTAATCACAGCTATTGGCTTTGTAGGACTACTGACTTTGACGAGGAAAGCCACACCTCCATTCCCATCATTCTCCTCCGTTTTCCAGGGGGGTCAAGGTCCTGCTACATCCCTATGGTTAGCACTGGCAGTTAGCCCCTGCTGGGCAAGTCATAACTACAGTATAACATTACATGACCAAACCACATCTTTGTCCATTGACAGACATTCAAAAGTATCTGTGTATTCTGACAAAATCAGTTTTGCAAGCAACATAAACAAGAAAAATATTTTTATATATGTTATGCTATAGTAAATGTTTAACCAGCATCCATTTACTGACTTTCTTCTACAGAATAAGAAGATAGTTTAGTTTATATTTGGTTGGGTGAATTTAATACAGTAACTGTGTAAAAAGCTGCAGCAAGTAGGCAAAAAGGCATGTCCAAATTCAATGATCTTGTCACATCCTGTCTACAGAAATACCTTCATCTGATTTTTGAAGGCAGCATAGATGTATCCTTTGCTGCCCGTGATATCCCATTATCCTGTGCATTTAGTACAACGACAGTTGAGCTTAATAAATAAATACATATATACACTACCGTTCAAAAGTTTGGGATCAGTAAGACTTTTAATGTTTTTTAATGGAGTCTGTGATCAAAGCTGAGTTTTCAGCATCATTACTCCAGTCTTCAGTGTCATTTAAAATTTAAATATATCTTTTCAATATGAGTCTTTACTATCACTTTTTATCCATTTAACACATCCTTGCTGAATAAAAGTATTTCTTTCAAAAAAAAGAAAGAAAAAAAAAATACTGACTCCAAACTTTTGAATGGTAGCGTATATTGTAACATAGTATTTCCATTTTGAATAAATGCTATTTTTTATGTTATATTCATAAAAGTATCCTGAAAAAAGTATCACGGGTTCCAAAAAACATGAAGCAGCACAACTGTTTCCAACATTTATAATAAATCAGCATATTAGAATGATTTCTGTAAGATCATGTGACACTGAAGACTGGAGTAATGATGCTGAAAATTCAGCTTTGCATCACAGGAATAAATTACATTTTAAAATAGAAACTGTTATTTTAAATTGCAATAATATTTCACAAAATAACAGGGTTTTTTCTGTATTTTTGGTCAAATAATTACAGCCTTGATGAGCACAAGAAACTTCGGTAAAAAAATATAAAAAATCTTACTGATCCCAAACTTTTGAACAGTAGTGTAAATATGTCTTAAAATTGCAGTTGGTGGTTAGTTAGTGTATAAATGCACACAAACCATTCCACTTCTAAAATTTCTAAATTGGTATTTGCGCAAACACGCTTGATATGGCACTCTGACACAACTAATGGCAGTATATGTGACTGCTTTAATGCTTCAAAGTCATTAAGCTATTTTAAATGCATTTCTACTCACCAGTGTAAAAGGTGCATTTCTGCCACCTATTTGGCTGGAGTGTGAAGTGCTGGATGGTGCACAGAAGAGCAATGGCACTTTTATTGCCACTACAATTTTAATTAATTGAAAGTAATAAATCCAGTTATCTCTCAAAAAAAGAAGAAAAAAAACAAAAAACCTTGGGGTATTTTATTAAGTCACAATATATTGTATTGAATTCACTCAACTTGATATTCATTTAATTAAAGGGATAGTTCACTCAAAAATGAAAATTATGTCATTAATTACTCACCCTCATGTTGGTAAGACCTTTGTTCATCTTCGGAACACATATTAAGATATTTTTTAAAGATATTTCATATTTTTGAAATCCGAGAGCTTTCTGACTCTGCATAGACAGCAAGGGTCCTTCCATGTTCGAGGTCCATGAACACGCATGCGTCTTGGTACTTTCCAAAATGGCGCTAGGGTGACGTTGAGGAGTGAATAAAGTCATTATTTTTGTTTTTTTGCAAACAAAAAGTATTCTCGTAGCTTCATAAAATTACAGTTGAACCACTGATGTTACATGGACTATTTTGTCTGTGTTCTTGGTACGTTTCTGGACCTTGAACGTGGTAGCCAGAATTGTTTAGTATAAGGACAGAAATAGAATAAATGTGAAAGAGATTCTTCCTCTTCTTGGCAAAAAGAACAGAGTGGAGAAAGATTTTGTATAAATTTACTTAGATATTTGTTGCAGGGGTAATAATGATGCATAATTTTAAAATGAACTTCTTTTATTTTATTATTAAATAAAAATTTGTTTGGGACTGTCCATGCTTTCTGAAAATTAACATTTGGATAAAGTGCCAACCACTTTCCATAAGCTTTAAAAGATGAAGCATTATTAGTAGTAACAAAGTTTCTCAAAAATTTGTTTGTACACTTATTATCCATAATATTAACCCCTTGAATAAATAATCGAGGGATAATCAACTTAAAATTACAATATATTTTAAAAGACTTAATTAAAAATAACAACTTAGGAGAAATGGAATTTGTAATAGTAGTATAGTCCCGTTTTGAAGCATTTATCCCATATTTATTAATAAAATCAACATAAGCATAAAAATCTCCACTGTTGCTTATTAAATCTGAGATAAACACAATGCCCTTGGAGAACCAATCAGGGAAGAAAACAGATTTACGAGCTGATAAAACATACTGATTATTCCAAATAATATGAGGGGAAAAATTGTGTTTAAAGATTAGCTTCCATGAGTCTAAAGCTTGCTTACGGAAGTTTGAAAGCTTCATAGGGAGCCTTGTGGACTTAAAATCACAAGAAAGCAAAAACTGTAAATTTCCACATCTCTTGAAAATCATATTAGGAATCCAGAACCAAACTGAATTCTCCTTCAAACATTTTTATAGCCATATTAAAAATTTGGTTTAGGGTAAAAAAATCTAAGACATTCAACCCTCCCTTTGAATATGGCTGTGTTAGGGATTTTCTACTGATGTGTTCCACCTTATTTTTCCACATGAATTTAAAATTAAGAGAGTCAATAGATTTACAAGTGTTAGAATCAATATAAAGGGGTATAGAAGGATAAATAAAGCGTGAAATACTTTCAGCTTTAGATAACAAAATTCTGCCATAAATTGTAAGATCTCTTTGTAACCACAAACTGAATATTCGTTTGGCAGAATCTAATCTAGGATGAAAATTCAAAGAAATTCTTTCTTGGGCTGATTTACAGATATAAATACCAAGATATTTAACAACATCCTTTACTAAAATTCCATCAACAGAAGACACATCAGAATCTTTATTAAACATTATTTTGCTTTTTTTTAGCATTAACTACTAATCCAGAGGCTTTGAAAAAATTATTTAGACTTTGAATTATCAAATTTACTTGACACTGATTCTTTAAAAAAATGCATGTATCATCGGCCAATTGACTTATGATTAATTCTTCCTCTCCATTTGAATTCCTTTGATACCAGTGCAATTAACTACATATAGATTTAATAATTCTGCAGCGAGTAAAAACAAGAAGGGAGAAATGGGGCATCCCTGTCTAATACCTCTGCTAACATAGAATCTTGGAGAAGTGCCATTGGAAAGAGAAACACAGCTATTAATATCATTTGTACAAAGTTTTAACAACACAAATAAAATTATTACCAAACCCAAAATTAACTAAAGCTTTAAAAATAAAATTATGTTCAATTGTGTCAAATGCTTTAAAAAAATCCAAAAAAAGAATAAGGGCATCATTACTAACCAGATCAGAATAATCTAGTAAATCTAAAATGAGACGAATGTTATTGGAAATATGTCGATTTTTCATAAAACCAGACTGTGTTTCTGAAATTACTTCTTCCAGACATTGTTTAAGACGATTTGCATACACGGCTGCCAGAATCTTATAATCTATATTAAGGAGAGATATAGGTCTCCAGTTATCTAAATTAAGAATATCTTTATTTGGCTTTTGAATTAAAACAATTAAACCTTGTTTCATAGTGGTGGTTAGTTCTCCTTGATCTATGCATGTTTTTAAAGCCTCAAAAAGCAAATCCTTAATGTGATCCCAGAAAACTTTATAAAATTCAAAAGGTAGGCCATCAGGGCCAGGAGATTTATTTACAGGGGACTTTGATATTACACCATCCAATTCTTTCATTGTAAGTGGAATATCACAAACTGATTTATTATGTTCCGAAATTTGAGGAATAAAGTGGTAGGACCCTTGCTGTCTATGGAGGGTCAGAAAGCTCACGGATTTCATCAAAAATATCTTAATTTGTGTTCCTAAGACAAACGAAGGTCTTAAGGGTTTGGAATGACATGAGGGCGAGTAAATGATGACAGAATTTTTGGGTGAACTATCACTTTAAGACCAGTGACCAGTCATATGTTGTGAAATGTAGATGGAGGAATCCAGGTCATCTTGATAGGGCTGCACGATTTAAGGAAAAAATAAATAAAACCAAAAAAGTAAATAAAATATAAAAATCATATATAAATAAAATAAATTAAAAAAAAAAGTTTCTGTGCTTGGTTGAATTTTTTTTTATTATCATATCAATATGACTATAAATTAAAAATAAAATAATGATAATAATTCATACTGTTACTACATAAAAATATCAATCAAAATATAAAATATTACTACCATAGCATTTCACTTTAAAATAAAAAGTGTTAATAAAAAAATAAAATATTAATATTTGTATTTAACATTACAACTGTAAAATTGCAATGCTAAAATTTATGTCCAAACCACTTGGAGCCCTTAAAGCTTCTCTTTTATTGACAACAGCCAGTTCAAAAGTGGATCTCATGGTAAGTTTGGGAAGACGGTTGGCACATGCGGTGTTCCTGAATGCACGTGTGGAGAACCATTTACTGCAAACCAAACCGCTCTAAGAAGCTGAAAACACCAGATCTGCTCGTGTGTAAAAGAACACAGTGCAATGCTTCGCTCTGAAACACACACCGCATACAGTTATTTAAATTGCAGTCTTTGTGATTTGATAATCACGATTTTGGTTTTATTTGAATTAATCTTGCAGCCTTGCTTGTAGGACTACTGTACATTCACCAGCTGAGCAACCACCATTGAGATCAACCTAGCAACACAGTTATTAATCACTGTAAAAACACTCTGATCTAAGCCTCCTGGACTGACTGGCATTATGGACACAGAATGGAATTCTGTGGCAATTACACCCCTTGGATAAAATATCAAGGTCGCAATACCTCGATAGTGTCTGTGTCAACAGATCATTTTTCATTTCCTCAACCCCGTCACTACAGGGTCAAATGCATTTGAAGTCCATTTGTTACCTTTAAAGTGTTGGTGATGTTGACTTGAGGCAGGGGTTTTAAAATGATGGAAAGAAGGGGAGGTGAAAATAAGAAGAGATAGACAGTGACATCCTGTCACTTCCTCTAATGGAGCGTCACTCTTGGTGTCTTGCGGTTGGAGGAAAGGAAAGTGTGCAGGTGGTACAGGAAATCCACACAAACTCAATGTACTCGCACTGTCAATACACATTAGAGAAATAATCAAAACCAGAAGAACACTGCTCCTCTGCTTTACAAGCACAATAACATTCCATATTAAAAGATTTTTAAAAATCAATAAAGTTATGCAGGGAATCATATCCAAATGGATTTTCAAATGAATATCGGAGAGCCTAATTTATTTTCATGAAGTGGACTATCTTCTCTCCAGTGCCAATCTAGAGGTGAGATGAGAGCTGCATTTAAAGTTTTTTATTCTCAAGGGTTTGAAAGAAAAAAAAAGAGAGTAGATAAGTTACTGTATTAGACAGGATTGGTCTAAAAATACCAATTTTAAGCAAATATATATTAAATTAATTTTTTTTCTTTTTCAAAAATGAGTTAGAAAATAAGAAAATATACTTAGATACCCCCCAAAGCAAAATAAAGAAATAACAATTTATATGTGTTAATATGAGTTTTTTCCCCCATTGTGATATTAATTTTATGTACTCAGTAGCCTTCTATGATGCAAAATGGTTGATCGTTTAATAAAGTAAATTTGTAAAAATATTTTTTTCCACTTTTGTCTTTATTTATACATTTTAATTGCAGAGAGAGATGATAATTATGTTTGTTTGTTTTTTTAAACCCCACACCAGTTTCTACAGCTTAATGGACTAATCCAGGGTGGTATATGTATAAATAAAAATAAAACTACATACAATTTTTAAGATCATATTTTGCAATTTCTTACTTGATTTCACAGTGAAAAATTGTGTAATGGATAATTTTCTTAATGCTATTTATTTATTTTATTTTTTATTTTGGGGTGAACGATGAGCCACTCATTTGAGATGTAGGCTACTTATGAAAGCCCTGAACATTTATCCAGTCTTCATTCCTGAAATTATGCTTTGACTCATTTGACTGGATGGAGTTGTGAGATTGATCTCCTGTGTTTGGAAAGGGCTTCTAAATGAAGTGGAATCGTTACTATGTTAGTCCACACACAGTATGCTAAATTGATAAGTGCTGAGTGAGGTTAAAGGTCAAGACATTCTCTGTTCTCACTCATTTTCATCCAGTAGACTAGTGGAGAGCATGTGATAGAGACGTAGGTGTATGCTTACTGCCTGTCCTGTCTCGCCACATCATGGGAAAGTGTCGTGAGCGGCCCGACAGAGACGGAGAAAGACAGAGGGAAGCATATCGCTGAGTAAGCTCAGCCCTGAGCCAGGAGGGTTCCACTGGCACACATAAAAGTCAAGGAGATCCCTTTGACAGACCAAGAGACAGAGATTTAGAAAAGTCTCACTGTATTGAGCAAAGGGCAAAAGGATAGATCAAACCACAGCTGCTCCCCTGAGTGTGAAACACAGGTCTCTAGCACTCTTCAACACACCGAGTAAGACACTTACTTCCTCTACCCCAAATATGCAGTAAACGATAAAATGGGAAGTCAGCGCAGAACAAGAAAAGATATAAAGAGGTGGTAGCAAGGGCAGAGCGATAGAGATGACGGGAACAAATAGGAGGTTTCTGATAGATGATTCTCTCCGTTTTATATACATTTTTGTAGTGATAAGGAGATGAGTTCTTGTGGACGGGGATGAGGATGGGTGCTGTGGAGAAAGAGAGAGAGATTACACTGAAGAAGCTTATGCCATTACGAATGTGATGGAGGCAGCAATGGAGTAACCTGTCCTTCACATGTGACCACGGGTTTTGTTTCTGCACCTACATCACATCTACACACATACATACTGATGCACATTTTTGTAACATAACCAAACGTGTCCACATTTCCCCTATTTAACATCTGTGCCCAGTTGCAATAAACCCTTGAACGCTGAAGTGTGATATTTCTGTACTGCCTGCATCACCAAAAAGAACTGCTCAATTGGACTCTTTGCACATTACTGGGTTTGGAATGTGGAAGTAAACTATAGCAGGAAAAAATAGAGAGATGGATTACGACAGGAGAAGAACGATTTAAACTCACTCCTAGCGCTGAATTTTTATTATTTTATTAATGCTGGGGTTATATAACAGGGTATAAATGTACATGCATTTTAAATTTTTATCTAAATCAATGATTACACGATTAATCAAGTTAAAGCCATTTTTTATAGCTATACTGAATTTTTTCCAATTCAGATTGCCTTTTAAAGTCTCTTGGTAATTCATTCCATAACTGTAATATCGTCACTAAAAATGATAATTGTAAAGAAATACATTTTATGATGTAAATTAAGTATTCAAATAAATGACTATTTAATTTAACATTATAATTAACAAAATATGAAAAGGATCTATAATGATTTTAAAGAGGTGTGCCCTCATTTGCCATTGGCTTCTCAACCATTTTGAAACAGTATTTGATAATATATTTACTGTATATGACAAAGTTGTTTGTTTTCAAACATTTTTAATTAGCAGAAACTGGAAGTATTGACTTATTTAATTAACCACTTTGTTCCTTTTGTAATTGACCCTTTACAGGGAGTTTGATTGACAGGCAATCTGACCAATCATAAAGTCAAATCTGCCAGTTTTGTCCGACAAACAAACCAGACAGAAGAGTAGATTAACTTCAGTGGACTTGAACTTGAAAAATGGTGTGTATTGATGTCTTTCTGTGGTTGAAACATAGACTGTAAAAAAAGATGGACGACGCATTTCCTATTCCTTCCACTATATAAAAGTGAAGCCAAAGCATCTCAGTATGGCCGCTGCCATCTTGAGTAAATTACGTCATTTGGAGCCAGAGTCTGCGCAGTAGAGATTCGTTTGGAGCCAGAGTCTGCGCAGTAGTGTCGCGAGGTGGAGCCGCGGTATCAAACTTCCTCAGACCCAATCAACCATAACGACACGCCCCATTTTTATAGCATCAAATTACTAGCTAAAATCAAACTTATCACAAAAACAAACAATTGAACATATATCAGCATGATAACAACTACCTTAAATGACCAAAACCATCTTTCGGAAAATTGTATTGGAAGTGTAATTTATTTTTTTTATTTTGACTCAAGTCCCATTCGTTTACATGGAGAGGGTGGGGTTTATGACCTGTACTGCAGCCATCCACCAGGGGGCGATCAAAGATCCCGCAGCTTCACTTTTCAGGACGTGTGAGGCACACCCGGGTTGAAACAAGATACTTTCTGATGTTCATTCATGTTCATTTTATGCTGTAACTAGTACAGAGGAGGAGATGATCGGTTCACGTGCCGCTTGAACTGAGGCGCGACAGCGATCTGTCACAAGTTCACAACACATTAAAGAGCCACAAAACGCTATTTATTATTTGAATTTCTTAAAAAAAGGACAAAAATTGAAAGCAGAGACTTTGTTTCATACCAAAAGTAACCTGCTCTGTCTTGTCTGTCGGGACATTTTCAATGTCATGTTTGCTCCGCGATCTATTTTTCACTGCATGAGAACATGATGTGTGCCGTGAAAGCGCCACTGTTGCACAAAGCAACAGTAACGAAGTGGGGGTGGGTCTTTGTGAAGTTCCAGAAGTTTCAAGAACTGTTGTTCTTCAGTAAAAACAATGTATTTTTAGCATTTTAATTTAAATTAGAGTTTGATTTTTAATAATAAATAAATGATTAATAATAAATGATTAATTTAAATACTTCAAGTTATCATGTGGCCCCTTTGAAGGTTTGCTAGTGGGCCGCAGGACTCTGTTTGAGAACCAATAATTGGTATATTGGTTGTTAAAAACATAACAGTCACACAACTCATTCTCGGTTTTGATTTCTAACAGATTCTTTATTATAAAATAAATATTTCTAGTTTAGTTGTGAATATATTCAGTACAGATATTGTGGATTTTTTAGTTTATTGATTAACTAATAAACACAATAAACACAGTCTCACAAGGGAAACATCGCTTTAGCACTGCTGACATCGAAACAACAGCTATATATGCAGACTGTATGAACTGTATAAATGAAGTCCATTTTCTTCCTCTGACCTGCCTCTATCCTCGCTCTGCATTATTATGTATGCTTTCTCTCTCTCTAGGAGGAAGGGGCCCAGTAGGTCTGATCCGGTTATGGAGACGACAGATATAGGGAGAGTGGCTGATATGGAGCTGTCTGTCTCCTCTTAATATTGGATTGCGTTTCTGTGTAATCCCTCCCCAATCATAGTCTATAAAACACCTCCCCTGCCCTGTAGTGCTTCTCAGAGGAAGCGCTCTAATACTGATACTGCTACATCCATTCTTTCACAAATTCCACAGCTGGGTAATCTTTGAGTTTGAAGTAAATTCAAACTTAACAATCCTTCTTTCTTATAGAGATTTACCATTTTTACAGGCCTCTAGAGCTTTACAATTGTAATACTAAAAGGGGCATTCTTCCTCTTCTGTGCACTAGTATCATCTGGCATTAGCAGTTTTTTTCAGCTCAGGACACTGATCAGAATATTCATAAGCCATCGATTTGCTTGGCTCTTTCTCATCGCATCCTCCAGACTGTAATTCCCCTCCCCCACTCATATTTACAACCCTTGCACTTTCTCGTTTGGGTCAAAGGTTAACTAAAGAAAAAGATAAAACTGAAGAACAATGCAAGATATAATTGGGCTGCAAAAAAAAAAAAAATCAATGTTTTGTAGAGGTTCATATGGTGTTACATCGTTTTACTTTTTCAGCTCAGATCTTCTGAAGGGCCTTCTGCACTTACTGTTGTAATCTGATGCAGTTAGAATCTCATGCAATAAGTATATTTTAATTAGCAATTTTAGTGCCACTGTGTCTTTAATGTTGTTTCTCTTGAGTCAGGGTTGTCACAATGTTAAGATACTCTGGTTCACTATCATTAACAGATGCTTTTCATCAGTGCTTAATTTGTAAATGAATAATTGCCGGATCCAAAACAGCAATTAAAAGGCACTGTGACCGACACTGACAATACAACTTCAGTTCAAAAAGTAGGGGCGCAGGTGGCTTCCACAGGACACTGGAAGGGGCAGTAGCTGTGGCCTTTTGGTAGGATCCCAATTCCTTCCTTCAGGAAACGAGGGTTACCATACGCAACCGAGACGTTTTCCCGGAACATTCAATGACGTCACTAAACGGTGATGCCACAATTATAGCATCGTTCCATGCATGGACCTAATAGCAATACGGCACAGGATTTCAATCCCTGGGTAAAAATATCTGACTTAAATAATTAACAGTTTTAAAACAGATGCGAGGCGCTCCACAAACGCGCATCCTTGCTTTATTTTACAAAAGCACAAATGTTCTGTTGTTATTTTGAGTGTGCAAAAATAAAAGTAAACACTTTGCGCTTTCAAATAAGCAATAAATACACACACATGCATGTATATATTTAAGAAAAAATATGTTAAGTTTATACATTTAAAATACTTAATACATAATATATAATATTAATTATATTAATATAAATATATAGATGGAAATACATGTAAATATTTTCAAAATATATACTGTATGTGTGTGTATTTATATATACATTATAAATATACACAGGATACACACACATATATTATGTAAACAAAAACTTTTATTTTGGATGCGATTAATCGTTTGACAGCACTAATTCAAATACATTGCGAATATGGAAACATTATGATTTGTGTCGAATGAGAGAGGTACGTGAGCCCAATGCCTGGTACTTTCAGTTTCGCTTTGTTTTGGTTTCTTTAGCTTTATATGTTTTTATTTTATTCTTGTTCTGTTCTGAATACCATTACATTTAAATGATTTGTTTTGGAGTGAGCTATACTAACGTATAGCTATGTTTATAGTGTTTATAATGTTTATACATTATAATATTTCACTTTTTTTATTTGGTATTATTTCTGGTATTATAACACTCTCTCCAAATGTTCCGCTGCTCACAAAACAATAAGCAGTAAGCACCAATCAATGAGAGCGAGTTTGAATTTAAGAAAGCTTATTGGTCATGGTCAAAAATATGTTGAAGACCAAAAAGCTACATAACCTCCAAATACATCTACATAAACCTGCGCTCGCTCTCATATGCACGCATGTACTGTCACGATCTAAAGCCGGATACTTAAAAACAATTACCGGAACGCTACAATCCAAAATCTGACATTTTCCGGAACAGGATTCACACACACACACATATTTGCAACTCAAACTTGAGATCACAGTCTGTTCATTATCAAAATAAAATAGTCAACCAAAAATAAAAAGGTTACACTGGTCAATTTAAATAGTCCATGGTATAACTGGTCCACTTTGCTGTTATGCCAAGCACATTTTTGCTTGTGTGAAGAGGATATTTCTGTCGAACGCGTGTGAAGTACAAAGCTTCTACATTATAAATAATGTATAGTTTAACATTCAAATTAGTGCTGTCAAACGATTAATCATGATTAATCGCATCCAAAATAAAAGTTTTTGTTTACATAATATATGTGTGTACTGTGTATATTTATTATGTATATATAAATACACACACATGCATGTATATATTTAAGAAAAAATATGTTAAGTTTATACATTTAAAATACTTAATACATAATATATAATATTAATTATATTAATATAAATATATAGATGGAAATACATGTAAATATTTTCAAAATATATACTGTATGTGTGTGTATTTATATATACATTATAAATATACACAGGATACACACACATATATTATGTAAACAAAAACTTTTATTTTGGATGCGATTAATCGTTTGACAGCACTAATTCAAATACATTGCGAATATGGAAACATTATGATTTGTGTCGAATGAGAGAGGTACGTGAGCCCAATGCCTGGTACTTTCAGTTTCGCTTTGTTTTGGTTTCTTTAGCTTTATATGTTTTTATTTTATTCTTGTTCTGTTCTGAATACCATTACATTTAAATGATTTGTTTTGGAGTGAGCTATACTAACGTATAGCTATGTTTATAGTGTTTATAATGTTTATACATTATAATATTTCACTTTTTTTATTTGGTATTATTTCTGGTATTATAACACTCTCTCCAAATGTTCCGCTGCTCACAAAACAATAAGCAGTAAGCACCAATCAATGAGAGCGAGTTTGAATTTAAGAAAGCTTATTGGTCATGGTCAAAAATATGTTGAAGACCAAAAAGCTACATAACCTCCAAATACATCTACATAAACCTGCGCTCACTCTCATATGCACGCACGCACTGTCACGATCTAATGCCGGATCTTTAAAAACAATTACCGGAACGCAAAAATCCCAAATCTGACATTTTCCGGAACAGGAACCAGCAGGATCCGGCTCAAATTAAGCACTCCTTTTCATCCAATGTAGCTGTAGAATAGCAACCGAGAAGATTTGTTACTCTCTAGTTTATGGCTGCCTCTGGTTTACAAGCTACCAGCCAATATTCTCAGCCATTTGACTATCACTATTAACAGCTCACTAGGGAAAATAATGGGAACAAAAGAAATGAGTGGGGATGATTTAGAAAATACAGTGGGGTCTAAAAGTCTAAAATTACTTATGAAAATACAAATTTTATTTTTAAATAACAACCTAACTGTTATTTTTAAGTTACATTAAAAAAACACTGAATGCAACCATATATTCATATTTTTTAAAATCACTTTATAAATCGTTTTATTTTAATGACAGCAGCACTCCAGCTGTATGAACTCATAAAAAAGGAGATATTTTGAAGAAAGGTGATAACAAATTTTTGGTGACCGTTCACTTACACTGTATGGACAAAAAAAAAAGATAATTCCTACAGTAAATACAAAATTTCACTCTTAATATGTCACTAATAATAAGATAAAAGTCTTTTTTATAAATATTGGATTATTCTCCTCTCCAGACTCTGGTATTCACAAGGAAGAGTTTAAATGCATCATAGCTATTTCACATAGGAATAAAAGTCAATCAAAGACAGACCAATGAGCATGAAATATGAAAAGCTGACTTTTCCTGTTTTAAACATAGTATAATCACATAATGACTTTAAACGCACCACTAGCCCAGCCTCTCTCACACACACACACACACACACACACACACACACACACAAACACACACACACACACACACACTCACTGACCACACTAGAGAAACCCCCACATCTCTTAGACACGCCTAATCCTGCGTAATGAATTGGAATCTTTTCTTTCTCAGTCAAGTAAAAAGGGATTAACTGTAATTAAATGTGTAATATTATAGAGTATAAATGTCTCACAGTGAAAGAGGAATGTGTTTAATGGCGTGGAATAAAATAATTATACTAAACAATTGCTCCTGTGAAAACAGAACTAGAGCTAATACTTTGTCCAGAGGCCTTGAGAAAAACAAATGGTGATTTTTATTGATCAAATCGGTTCATTAAGAATGAAGCGTGTATTTTATGTGGTAATTTCCCAAAAACACTACAGACATCACTGTGAGTAAGGTTTAATGTTGCTGGTTGTGTTTGGAAGCCCTAACTGAAGTGTTCGAACGACTGTATTTAAAGCATATGTTCAGAATGACCTTCCTCTCTTTCACTCTTTATAATGGCATAATAGTTTATGATCTCTGCTATGTACACTGTACAGCAGGTTATGGACAGGTATATTTACTAATATTTAATTTAAAAAATAGTAATTATCCCAAGGTTTTGGCCAGTAAAATTAACAAATTACTAATCTAAAATGTGTTAATCAAATTACTTAATAATCAATTACATCTAGACAACAATACTTTAAAAATGATGAAATTTAAGATGTATAAGAGTTTTGAGTTCTTCCCCATTTTCTTTCATCATTTTAATGGCTAGTATTCTTAAATGTGTAAGATAGTAAATAAATAAATAAATAAATAAAGAGTTGCATCCAAACATTTTAAGAAAACTTTTGAAGTATTACTGAAAGAAAAGAAAACCGTGTTACCTTAATACTTTGGGTATGTATGCTTGAGAGAGAGAGAGAGAGAGAGAGAGAGAGTGAGAGCAAAGGAAAGTGTTCAGAAGAGTCAGTGATCTAAGAATGGTGACCTTGGAACTGAGCTCAGTTTGCAAACAGTACAATGGCAGGTTGACCAGAAAGACAGAGTAAAGGACAGGGGGAGTGTGTGTGTGTGTGTGTGTGTGTGTGTGTGTGTGTACCATACGGCCACGACAAGCACAGGGTGACAGAGCTACAGTTACACATCTGACAGATCTCAGTTTCTGTGTGTGTGTGTGTGTGTGTGTGTGAAGAGGAACGGGCAGAGAAGAGTGTGCACATGTGCACAAGATAAAATGAAGAAGATTAATGAGCAGTGTTTCTGCAACTTTTGGCCCTGCAGTTTTTTCACACTCTTGTTAGTTTATTTAACACTGTCTACTAACAATGTCCCACCATGAACAGGTATACAGTATATAAAGTAAAGGCCCATTCACACCAAGAACAATAAACATAACTATAACAATAACTATACTATCATCCACACCAACACACGATAACGTTCTAGTGCAAGTTGCAGTTTTGTCATCTGCCACTTTTTAAATGCTTAAGCTCTTCGAAACAGGATGGATTCTGATTGGCTTTCAGTGTTTTTATCGTTCATTATAAAAAATAATTGTGTACAGTAAGTGATTTCTCTGTGCTGTTATTGCTATAGTTGTGTTGTGGACTCAGCTATTCTTTATTTAGAATGTTATCTTTAGAGTAAATGGGCCATTTCTTTCTGAAAGTAATGATCATTTTCAGCACTGTGTAATTTCCTTCATATCTCAAATATTGTATTGTGTTTTTATAAAATTCAGTGGTAAAAATATAGTGATGTAAAATTTAATTTTTAACTTTTTTAAATATCATGGCAGATTTCTTTGTCTTACCAAAGCTGTTTTCATAGTTGTATTTTTGCTGATCCTAATTACGTACAATTAAATATTATCAATATTGACATAATTTGCCAAATTACAGTTTAATTGTAAAGCATTCATAAAAACATTCTGCTCACAAGCCCTGGGTAATACAATTGTCGTAGTTGAAGAAACACCCATGACCAGTTTAAGGATATAAGGAGAAAAATGGAGAGAAAGAAAGACTGAGGGGCAGCAAGAGGATTAGAGGCGTCCAAATACGATTATCTAGATGGCAGCAGCTGCATAATTGCATTTATTGACAACTCTCTTCTTTATGTCCACGTCTTTCCTGCGTGCAGCTATGGATGAAATTGCTAAATGTGTAGTCAGCTAGTCCAGATGAGCAAAGTGTAACAAATGAAGCGGAAAAAAACAAGTACATCTTGTATCTTCCACCCCCAGGGAAAATATATAAACAAATCACTCTTTCTCTCCATCAGCATTCCTTTCCAGGTTCTCGGAACCATTATCAAAATTTCTAAGTCCACATGGAAATAATACACACATTTTCTGCACTGATTGTGTGAAAAAATCTTGTAAATAGATTTAAATATAAAATGTTTTAAATGATTAGTTTGTGCAAAAAATAGAAATGCCTGTCATTATTTACTAAAGAATCATGCAGACGTTTTATTATCATTACAGTGTGTACTATTTCCATATTCAGTCAATAGTGGTCATAGAATATTTTGTACAAAGTTTAAAGTTGGTCCATGTAATGTAAACAACCAGTTGTGTTTTTTAAATCTTGCATTTACTTTTTTTGTTGTGTTCTCTCCCCATTTTCATTGTGTGCAGGGGCCTCATGTATAAAATTGTACGTAGCTTTCATCCTAAAAGTGTACGTACGCACAAAAGCTAGATTTTGCATATGCACAAAAGTTTTCAGATTTATAAAACCAGAACCTACACAAAAATCCCTTTATAAATCCCAGTCAGGGGAAGATTGTGCGTACATGCATCTCCACCCCGACTCCACCCCGACATCACCATATATGGAGCTTACAACGCCTAGTTTTACTATGCATAACCTCATCTGCATATCATTTCCATGCACATCCCATCCACGTGACACCATGTTTAACACCGTCAAAGGTACAAGACGTTAAGGAAATATGAGATACGGACTAAATGCCATTTGTGCCACATTAATTTTTATTGCCAAAATCATCCAGTATGTTTTAGAATAAATATATCAAAATATCCATAAAAACAAAACTCTTTAGTTCTCAGATAAATAGCCTATTTTAGAAGTTGACCTTAATCTTTTCCACTGGCCAAATAGCATTTCAATTGTTTTAAACAATTCAAATCCAATTAAATTTATCCGTTTTTCTGAAAAGGTGAACATCTTTTAGCTATTCTTAGTGGAAACAGATAAGCCTATATTGCAGTGTAAATACAATTGTCTGATTCGGCGCGTCACTGACAAAGTATTTTAAAAAGGAAACATGCAAATCTTACCGTTTTTTTTCAAGCTGTATCCTTCAAATAGGCCTACAGTGGTATTTTTCATAATGTGGAGATGCCTTCACATGACATCAACACCTCAGTTTATACAGTAAGCTATTATCATTGGTCCAATTCAAACCGGACAATGGACCATTCCACCGAATCCAGCAGTGTCCGCCATAATATCGAATTAAGTGCGCATCATTGATCTTTGTTCTCACCAAAAAAATGTTCTCATATCATGAGATCTGCAGTTTAGTTTAAATATGAATTATTAAAGCACTCCTCGCTGTCATTAAAACATAGCATGCCACAGGAAAAATGATCAAGTGCATCCACTACAAATATGTCTAAATTCATATAATTTTGGTTTAGCTTCTGCGTAATGACTTTGTGTAGGCTAATTTTACATTTAATGTAAATGTGTATATCGTAATGAAAACAGAGTTTAAAATCCTTGTTTACTTCATTACTTTTCTCACTCCAGGAAAAAGAGTGCGTACGCACAGTCAAGAGCATCCGTACGGTTTATTTCTTATAAATCCAGATATGTGCGTGGAAAACAGCGTACGCACAATTCTATGCCCATTTTGTGCGTACGCAACGTTTATACATGAGGCCCAAGGTCTTTTTTGAAACTTTTTGCCTATTATTGTTTATACACCTAGACGTGTCAGACTTTTTAAGGACCTTTTTTTTATTTTGGAATTTCCTCAATCAATACTAAAGTATAATGCAGTTCACCTAGTAAACATATGCTAGTCTGGATTTCAGAACAGGAAGCAGATCTTGGAATGGTTACGAAATAATTGACATTAAAAAATTAAGAGTGATTAGCGTTCTGTCTCCCAGATTTGAGTGCAGTGGGCTTGTTTATATTTCCTTTAGTCAGAGCTTATTCTGCGAGAGAGAGTGATTACACACTGCTCAGGCTGTAATGTGTTTCAGCGCACTGGCTGATGTTTAATGCATGATGGAGATTACAGGTTGGCCAGTACTCCTCTGCTTTGGCTTGTTAGTAGAACATCATGTTAGGTTAATAACTGTAGTGCCGGGCCAATGTGTTCTTCCTTGCTCTCTCAAATAACATATTCTGTCTGTTATGTATTTGTGTGTATGTGTGTGTGTGCGCACGCATTTGCTTAACTACATCAGAGCAATACTATCAATATTTTAAAACAGGGTTTTCCAATCTGGGTTTTATGAGGGAACTGCAGGGGGCTTGTCAGATCATGAAAAATAAATAATCATATAATAAAATAAAAAATCAAATATAAATAATTAAAAAAATTAAAATAAAACACTTAGTAAAAAGACTAAATATTTTATTTGTTTACCTGCATGTCATGTAACCATTAACTGAAGACTTGCGAATGTGTTGGTAAACTATTGAATATTAACAAAATCTCTTCAAGAAAATGTTTTAGGTCAAAATGGGTTCGGGCTGACGAAAAACATTTGGGAATCCCAGTTTTAGACTGTGGAGTGAGGGTGTTTATGCATGTGCAACTGCATAAAGTATATATATCTATATTTGTTTAATCTTCAAAGAAATAGTTCAACCACAAATGAAAATGAGCTGAAAATATACTCCCCCTCAGGCCATCCAAGATGTTTGTTTCTTTTGTCTGTTCTGATGAAGAACAAACTCATCTACAGCTTGGATGGCCATGACATTTTCTTTTTTGGGTGAACTATTCCTTCAGAAATAATTCAGAAAGTATGGTAAGCAACACTATAAACAATTGGAATGATGAATGCATAGTTGTGCTGCTAAATTCTGATTGGATAAAGCACGTCCAACACATAGTACAGCTTTTTAGTACAAATAACTTAGCCAGCCTTTAGTTGATTTAGTGATCAGGACTGTAGTGTTCTGATGAATTCAGGCACAGTCACATTTACGAAGTAAACTATAGGGGTTTTGTTTGTTTTTATTAGAAAGGGTGTAAGCAGCTTTGCGTACTAACTGTGAGTCTGGCCAATCAGAAACACATATATTAAAGCATATTAGAGAAAAGTAAATGACCTGTTAAATCTACATCTGCTGCAACATAACGAGTTGAGCACACAATCATTTCATCTAATTTGTTAAATGTTCATAATCTAAATAAGACTTGTCAAGCAGCAAGTATTCATGAACTTGATCCAGCCTTTGTATATACAGTATTGCATTGCCACAATTACACTGTTACACAAAAGTATGGAGCCCGTTTTTTTTTTTTAATGCTCTTACTTTGAGCAGCAAATCAGCATATAAGAATGATTTCTGAAGGATCATGTGACACTGAAGACTGGAGTAATGATGCTGAAAATTCAGCTTTGCATCACAGGAATAAATTACATTTTAAAATATATTAACATAGAAAATAGTTATTTTAAATGGTAATTATATTTCACAATATTACAATATTTTAAAATATATTAACATAGAAAATAGTTATTTTAAATGGTAAATATATTTCACAATATTACAATTTTTTACTGTATTTTTAATCAATTAAATGCAGCCTTGATGAGCATAAGAGACTTCTTTCTAAAACATTTGAACGGTAGTGTAGGCGATGTATCTTGCGTGTGGTTGATGCAACCAGCCTCTATTTCACAATTTTGCTGTTTTTACTGTATTTTTAATCAATTAAATGCAGCCTTGGTGAGCATAAGAGACTTCTTTCTAAAACTTTTGAACGGTAGTGTAGGCGATATATCTTGCGTGTGGTTGATGCAACCAGCCTCTGAGGCTTCAAAGCATCTTTTGTATTATGAAATTGAGAAAATAACCTTGAGATGTTTGTTTTATTTAACATAGTATCTGACATATTCACAATAGTACTCAAACACAAAACTAAAATATCTTTGAATCAGAAGTATAAAGCTGTCAAAAGAAGAAGCTGCTTAAAGAAGATAAACCATAAAGAAGTAGAGAGAATTTCTGTAAGATCCTGCAGAAAACTTGTCACCGGGGAAATCTAACCATTCTTTGTTCTGCAGCTCCAGGAAAGAGCCAAAGGGCCCACACACACACACACACACACACACACACACACACTCTCTCTCTCTCTCTCTCTCTCTCTCTCTCCAGCAAGTCCCACTTGAGTCATTCCTCCATATGTAACACTGTACACTGTCTCTGACATGCCCAGACTACAGTATATAAACTCTCCTGATACGGACATCATTGGATATTATAAAGCTTGTTCTTATACTTCCATCTCTCTTTAGCTGTCTGTACCCTCGGCCCGATCTTTCAGAAAATTTGTGCTTATTTTCTCAGACCTACAGGGGCTCTGATCTCCGGGAAGTGTCATAGAGAGCATCATTCCAGCAATGTTCTTCCGGCCTGTTCCCTTTTCACAGCAGAGCTCTCACCGCTACCCTGGATCATTAATCATATTGGTATGTCAAGACACCTGAGATTAAAGAACAGAAATAAAATGGAAATATATATATAAAAAAAATAATGAAATACACATTACATTTGCTCAATATCAGCAACTCCTGCATCCCATTTTTTCCGTTTCTCTCTCGTTTTTGCTATTTTTTCTCTACTTTGTCTGTAGTTTCTATCTTGTGCTGCGTCTCGCTAATTTCAGGACCTTGAATAAAATGTTGGTGATAAATCAAAGCTGCCACAGCAAAAACACACACAGATTCATCATAGGATTAGCACTCCACTTTTATTCATTTTTCTTTTATCACCCTCCCTGCTCCTCTCTCAATCTCTCTGCTCCTACAGTACTGAATACGCAGAGACGACACACACACACACACACACACACACATACTGTAAAGTACACACAGACAGACGCTGTGCCCTGCTTTCACCTGTCTGTTGCTCGCTGCTGTTCAACTGTAAAGGTGCGTTCACAATGACAGCGATTAAATCACTGGAGGTCACAAAGTCACTGTACTATTAGCAGAGGCGGACAAAGTACTCAACTCCATTACTTATCTTTGGAATAAAGAGCTTTTAGAATGAAACCTATGGGGAAAAAAACAAAACAAACACTTTATTGAACACCCCTACCCACCCCCACAAAAGCAGGATGGTAGTGATCTCACACAGCTCTGACACAGTGTGCACACATCTATGTGTAGCCATTCATCCACATTTGAACAAATTGGACAGTGAAATCCTGTAAATACAGTGTAAGGAAGAGAAAAAAAATCAACCCTGATTTAAAACCCAGCTGCAGTGCTGCTTCAAGTCCAACACCTATTGTGTTTTATTAGGAGATGCACAACAGTTCTTCTGTGGCTTTATAGGTAATATTTTCACGTATACAATTTAGCAAAAATAGACAATATTGTGTCTAATATATACCACAATATTAACTTCTTATTATTGAATTGTTGTAAATAAATATCACATTTGCAACTGGTCAGTGTTCAAAAAATGCTGGGAAATCACTTCATGTAGCCCTACAAGAGTGATTACTGATAAACTGTCTGAAAAAAAGAAAGTCACGTTTTAGAGAAGACAAAAATCACCCACTGACTTTCAAATCTGCTATATAATAACGATTTTACTTCGAGGACCTTGATAGAAATGCAGTGGAGTGAAAAGTACAATATTTGTCTTTCAAATGTAGTGAAGTTAAAGTAATAAGTTCCCAAAAAAAATAATACTCAAATAAAGTACCGATACTCAAAAAGTGTACTTAAGTACAATACTCAAGTAAATGTACTTAGTTACTGTCCGCCTCTGACTATTAGTTTCCAGCAGAGGATGTGAGCGGATTGGAGCGACAAAGATGCTGTTATCACTCTACTCCAAAGCCACTCCAACTTTTCTATCTTCTACTCACTGTTTTATGTGTATTATTATGAATGTATGGCAAGATATGAAATAATGTTTATTCAATTTCGTAATGAAAAGCGTTTTTCCCCATTCAATATATCAACAACTAGAACTGTGTTATTATTTTTATTTAGTAGTAGTTCTTGTACTTAGTAGTATTCAAAATCGATTTATTACATTTAAATTATAATAATTCAACGAATCAAAGAAAGCAATCAAAGAAATTGCAATAATATTATGGTATATAGTAAGGTAGAGCTCCAAGAACAGGATTGGGAACCCTTGCTTCTGTGTGATATGATTTTTTGGTAATCTTTTGGAAGCCTTATTAATCATAATTTTTTTTGTAGTGCTTCAGAAATAACAATAATAATACAGTAGCAAATATATTTTATATTTTTATAAACAAACTGATGTCTGGCTATTATGATCATTTTTATTAACCTATTAAAGGCAGAAGATGCGAAGGTCCACCTTTAATTTATTTACTAAAAACCGGCTTATTTTGCATTTCAAGTTTATTTTAATTCAGACATGTTAGTTTTTAACTTTGTAATGAGTTAATTTTCACCTGTTTACATTTACACCAAGTCACATTTATGCCAATTTGTGCACCTGTTATGAATATTATAGAAGGGCATTATCATATTAACAGTGTGATCAGTTAATAACTATTTTATTTTTTATATTTTGTTTTATTTTATTTTATATTTTATTTTATTTTTCAACTTGTATTTATTTAATTTTATTTTATCTTGAGGAAAAAACCTGGGCTGATTTATTTTTATTCTTTTTTATTAAATATGTGAGAAAGTGACTGATCTGGAATTACACTCCAGATAAAATGATGTGAGATGCTCTGTGTGAACACACTGCAGTCTTTTTGTTTGTTTCATCACATTCATACATACACCTCACACCAAAATACTTTTCTTGTTTCTCAACACAGCAGTTATTTTTTCCACCTGGATTTCCTTCTACCATATCTCATTATATTAATCTCTGTATCTCCAGCTCCTCTTTCTTTTGATGTCCCTCTTCACATTAGCAGATTAGACCCAAACAGCATTTTAAGAAGCTGATTAACTGAAAGACCAGACTATAGTAACAACCACGCCCCTAGCAACTACATAGCAACGTGCTTAAAACACTCGCAACCACATAGCAACAACCAAAAATTGAGTTTTGCACAAACACCACTGACATTTTCTTCATAAAATGTTCGGTTTTAGCCCAATCTTCTCTTTCAATGGGAGTCCACAAAAAATGTAAGGGAGACAACAAATTTGAAAGGAAGACAACACCTCCTTGTCAAATACAGCAGTAAGAGAGAAGTGCTGCATGTGTTGAGTTATCACAGGGAACAGGAGTCTGCTGAAACCTTTGGGAAAGGAGAACCCCTGACTGTCACACTGAATCAAAACAAATAGACCCAAAATCCCTAAACACACACACAAGCTCTCACGCAAGTGCACTAAAAATGGCTGGTCTGAAAGACCAGACTATAGTAACAACCACGCCCCTAGCAACTACATAGCAACGTGCTTAAAACACTCGCAACCACATAGCAACAACCAAAAATTGAGTTTTGCACAAACACCACTGACATTTTCTTCATAAAATGTTCGGTTTTAGCCCAATCTTCTCTTTCAATGGGAGTCCACAAAAAATGTAAGGGAGACAACAAATTTGAAAGGAAGACAACACCTCCTTGTCAAATACAGCAGTAAGAGAGAAGTGCTGCATGTGTTGAGTTATCACAGGGAACAGGAGTCTGCTGAAACCTTTGGGAAAGGAGAACCCCTGACTGTCACACTGAATTATGGTCTGATCAAAACAAATAGACCCAAAATCCCTAAACACACACAAGCTCTCACGCAAGTGCACTAAAAATGGCTGGTGCATCAGCGAATGCAGTGTGTAAAAGGTGCTGGTGCTGGAGTCAGTGTCCAATCTGCAATGTTTCCACCACTGGAAAGTCAGAAAATTGGCCAGGGAGCGAGAAAATGTCCAAACCAAGAAAAGTGAGAACAATAACAACTCAGTCTGGCATGACTGATGCAAAACAAACCTAAAAATCACAAAACTATATTGCTCCCCCTATGATAAACAAAACAATCTATGTCCTGTGTATAATAAAATGATTTTACTCACAAATATCATGTGTCAGCTGATTTTGATGAGTTTAATTCATTATTCATTTTGACCAATGTTTCAACAGCAGCTTTTTATTGCATAAAGACAATGAACCAAATCATTTTGGATGTTCAAATATGCTGCCAAATCTTATATATATCGTGATCAAACACAATGAGGCATGTTTACTTGTGGACAAGTTATTTATTGACTGTAAGTTGTGTCATCATCATTCATATTTTAATAATAAAAAAAGAACAACCAATGATATAACTGCAAAATAAGTACACTCAAAAAACAGAGGCCTAAACTTAAGATCTGTGTATTTGAATTGCGTATAAAATGTACATCTATTTGCATTTCACAGTTTTAACCTAACTAATAAATAAAAAAAAACACTACTAAACATGACACATATTTTCAGTCTAAAACAGGTTTCTGTAATACTAATAAACTGGATGTGTTTTAAATAAATAAAATCCAGATGTATATATTTATCATCGATTCATCCAATTTGTTTTACTCTCATACATTAACTAAGTGAATATTGTTATTTATTTTGTACAATTTTGACAATGAACAGATTTATGCTGATTCTAAAAAATGTCAATAAATACATCTTGAAAACATGATTATTTTATTAAAATCAAATAGAACCAATTTAGTAAACTATGCCATGAATTTGAGTGTAGGCTTAGCAACTTTTGAAAAGGAGAAAGCAAATCTTTTATGTTGTTGATGTTGAAGGCCAAGCATCAAATCAAATTTGTTACAAAGTCATCAATCAGAAGCCAAATAAGGCAGATGCTAACATAGACATCTAAACCAAGACTGTATTAAATAGCAATGTGATGTTACACAAATACTATTTTTAGAGTTGGCAATTTTGTATGATCTTACGCAATTTGATTTGGACAAAAACATACAATTTTTAGAGAAAAAAAGCTAAGCATTAAGGTTCACCCCTAAGTAGTAAAAGATAATGCACAAATTCATCACCAATTTGTCAAAATGTAAAATAGTTAGTAATTGTCATGAAAGTGTCATTAAATATAGGTTCACCTGGAACAAAAATTAAGTTTGTACTGACAACAAATAAAAAAAAAAAAATGTGTTCTGAGAGCATAAAACCATCTAGATTTAAAGAACTTTATAAAGACTGACAGTTTTCCTTTGCCTAGTTTATGGTTAAAGATTTAATAACATTTATGTTTATTCATTCAGTTAAACTGTTTTGGATGTGTTGGGATGTCATTTATTGTCTTATGTGAAACACATCCGAGAACCACTGATTTAGTGTAGATACGGTTTGAGAGTTAAAAGGAGGCCTGGTGGCTTATGATTGGTGGGATGGATCGAGAACTGGATGTATTAGGGGGTTTGGCTGGTACAGACAAGTGCTGCCCCACAGAAACCAGAGAGCCCAAGTGATAGCCTGAGAGATGCCGTCCTCTGCATTACAGCAGCTGTTTCCCCTCACATACACACACACACACGCTCCTGCTACTGTCATTTACTGCACTTTGATTTATACACTCACAAACCGTCACCTGTCACATCTGAGATATGCATGCTCAAATATCAGATGACACACACATTTTCACTTACAAACAGTTTACTGTACCTCACAATTCCTGTTGTGTACTTCGAGTGGACATTCATAGAAAAATCTTTTTTTTTTGCTCTGTTACAGAAGCCAGGACTATATTTAGCTGTCTTTATTGATTCAGGTCTGACACATTACACTGCTATTCTCCATATCTCAAATACACTGTGAGAGTCCAGACACCCCTCACATAAAAAGAGAAAGAGAGAGAGAGAGAGATGAAAAATTGTTACAAAACAGCATAGCCTTATTGATTCGATTTGCAACCGGAAAGAGATTGCGGTAAGAGAGATGTATTTTTTCATTTCGGTCTCTTTCCTTCCCTATTTCATATGATTATCACCTCCATGTGTCAGGGTGACATTTTTGTCCACTGAAATGCTTTGAGATGTGCCGATGTAGCTGAGATTTATGGCGCTGATCAGAAAGCAGTTTGTGAGAGGAATTTGTGAATGTACGGCTATGTGATTGTGCAGTGCCATCACACTACGGCAATTTACTGCTTGATCAACAAAGGATTGGTAAATATTATTATCACAGTAGCAAACATAGCGTGCATTCTTGAAACTTACATTTTTACAGCCTATCAGTACGGTCCTCATCACGCCTGCTATTACATGACTTCAGGGCTTTCACACTTACTGTAGGTCCTGAGTTATCTTGCTTCATGTTTCACCCTGGTCATACTTTACCCTGGGTTAGTGATTGATCTTGGGCAGTCAGGTTTCAAGATTTCACACTGTACATTTAAAAAACATTCCTGTAAGTGTTGCTGTTTTCCAGTTTGAGTTTAAAAATGTGGATAGGGTTTTGTTTTTGGTAAAGAAATGAATACTTTACTTTAAAAATCTAAAGTGACAGTAAAGATATTTATAATGTAACTGGAGATTTCTATTTCAAATAAATGCTGTTCTTTTAAAGGGGTCATATGAGGCGATTTCAAGTTTTATTTTCTCTTTGGAGTGTTACAAGCTGTTCGTGAATAGATATGATCCCTAAAGTTGCAAAGACTAAAGTCTCAAACCCAAAGATATTCTTTATAAAAGTTAAGACTCGTCCACGCCTTCCTAAAACGCCTCGTTTAAACACGCCCCCACATGTCTACGTCACTGTGTGGGAAGATTTGCATAACACCCTCCAAATGTATACGCAAAGAAAGAAGGCGTAACTTTTATTCTTGCTGTAGTATTGTTGCTGCCGCCGCCGCCATGT